>NC_082704.1:76471648-76614693 GCF_949987515.2 Delphinus delphis
GCACAGGCTCCGGACGCGCAAGCTCAGCAGCCATGGCTCACGGACCTAGCTGCTCCAAGGCATGTGGGATATTCCTGGACCGGGGCACGAACCCGTGTCCCCTGCATCGGCAGGCGGACTGGACTCTCAACCACTGTGCCACCAGGGAAGCCCTAATTATATCTTCTTGATGAATTAATTGTTTTATCTATCTATTTATTATCTATCTATCTACCTATCTATCTATCTATCTAGTTCTTCTTTGCCTCTTGTAACAACATTTGACTTAAATTCTATTTTGAGATAGCCACCCCAGCAATTTTTTGCTTACTATTTGTAAGCTTTTTCAATCCTTTCACTTTCAGCTTCTTTGTGTCTTTGGATCTAATGTGAGTTTTTGGTAGATGGGACATAGTATTATCATTTTAATTTTAAATCCATTCTGCCCATCTCTGCTTTTTGATTGGAGGGTTTAATCCATTTACATTTGAAGTAGTTACTGGTAAGAAAGGACTTACTTCAGGTACTTATTTATTTGCTTTTATTAGGTCTTATACACTCTTTGTACCTTATTTCCTCCATTATTGCCTTCTTTTGCATTTAGTTTGTTTTTTTGGATTCAACCATTTTTATTCCCTTCTCATTTTTTATTATAATGTTTATGATTTTTTGTGTGGTTACAATAAAGATTACATTTCATGTCCTGAATTTACAACAATCTAGTTTGAATTGATACCAACTTAACCTCAATAGCATACAAAAATTCTACTCCTATAAAACTCTATCCTACCAAGTTTTGTGTTGTGATTGCCACAACTTACATCTTTATATGATGTGTACTCAATAACATACATTTATTTTTATTTTGTATGCATTTGTCTTTTAATCCTATGTAGATAAGATTACTCCCTTAGGTAATCAGGTAAATCATGTATTTAGTTAATACCTAGTATGTACCTTAGTAATTCTCTTCAGGCCTTTGAAGAACCTAGTATAAGTTTAAGAAAGCTTGGGATTATTTGGCTCATTGTTAAATACAACTGTGGTGATTTCCTAGTTATTTCATGTTCATTTGGGTTTCTCAGTGATAATTTTGATGCCTAATGTATTGCAAGTTAGTCTTGCATAAAACAACATGAGATGGAAAATAATTACAACCCTGTAGTTGTAGTGTGAAAGCAGCCATAGATAACATGTAAGTGAATGATTGTGACTGTGTTCCAATAAAACTTTATTTTTGGATACTGAAATTTTAAATTCATATAATTTTGGCATGTCACATAATGTAATTTTCTTAATTTTTTCAACTATTTAAATATGTATAAATCATTCTTAGTTCTCTGACTATATTCAAACAGCTTGCCGATCAGATTTGGTCCTTGAGCTATCATTTACTGACACCTACTCTATTAGCTCTGGTTAGCATTTCTTTGCCTTAGTCTGGTTGGATTTCACTTTCTGTGTGTGTATGTGTGAGCATCTTTGCTTCAGATCTCTGAGGAGTCTGTCCTTATTTTCTAAGGACATTACAATCCTGTCAGCTTTACAATACAATCATTTCACAACATTTCCCTACCTTAAATACCTTGATGAGGTCTCTGACAGTGTTCATGCATTTGATTCACTTTAGGCCAGGGATGTAGTTATATGTTGGTTTATGTGTTGGTTATGTATTGGTTTCCCAATCTTTTTTGTCTCTTATTTTTAATTTGTATTCATATATTACCTACATGCCAGGCATTATTATGTTTATTACACATATTAACTCTTCACACACACAAAAAAAAACTATGAGAAAGGTACAATCCCTATTTTAAAGATGAAAAAATTGAGGCTCAGAAATGTTAAATAACTTGAGCTAATAACATAACTAATAAATGGCAGAGCTAGAATCCATAACTAGGCAGCCTAGATCCAGAGTTCATTCTGACTTTTGATACTTGGAATGTTTTTTATTTTATTTTTCACACAAAAAATGATGTATGAAAGTTCCTTTACAAACCCTGAAAAGTTTATGCCAGCCATACAGGACACCTCCCTTTGCAGCTAAATTAGCATCAGCAGTGTTCTTTGGAAGCCTAGAACTGGTGATAAAGGCACTGCTGTGCTGCAGTAGAGAGCCCCTTCAGGGACCTGGTTGAATTTCACTCTCGGTTGATTACACTAAATGACAAATTCATGGTTCTCTATTCTCTTAGTCTGAACTTCATACTCTGGATCTGTCTGGCTCCACTTCCTGTGCTTTTTCTTCTAAAATGGAGCTCAGTGGAACAAAAGAGTAATGTTCTGGATGATTTCTAGTTTATATTTAAATAAACAAGTAAACAAGAATATTTCAGAGAGAACTGTTAAAAAGAAAATAGAACAGGGTGATGAAGGAAAATGATACTGACTGCAATGGTTGTATAGGGCTCGAAGATTAGAGAGAAGCCCATACTGGGTGACATATGAATCAAGACACAAGCATCAAAATGGAGTCAATTTTTCAAAGATCTAGAGACAGATGTTTTAGGCAGAGGAAATAGCAAGTGAAAAAACCTTAAGTCAGAAAGGAGCTTGCACGGTTGAGAAAAGTTCTTTCACCTTTGTCACCAGAAAAAGTGTAAATATTTAAAAAGTGTTTCATATATGCATATACACATATACATACTTATATATATAAAACGTGTATTTCTGTACTCACAGTATTACATTATAAAACATATACAAATAAAGATTTAAAAAGATGAGAAATAAATAAGAATCGATGTTCTAATACATTTTTCCACAGACTATTGGATCATCTTGCATATCTCTTGGCATGTACACTCCCTACTTTTGCAATTGTAGATTTAGTCTATAACATCCATATTTAAATAAACTTAGGTCTTAGAGCCATGCTGCCCAACAAAAATATAAAGTGAACCACGTTTACAATTTAAAATTTTCTAACAATCATATTTAAAAAGTGCAAGAAATATAAGTAAAATTAATTTAAATAATATTTTTAGTTAATCTACTATTTCCAAATTACTATCATTGCAACATATAATCAATATTAAAAAGCAAGTTATGAGTGAAATAGTTTACATTTTTGTAATTAGCCTAAGAAATCTGGTGTGCATTTTATACTAACATCCCATCTCAAATTGAACTAGTTACATTTCAAATGCTAAAGAGTCTCCTCTGGCCAGCGGTCACTATATTGCACAGTGCAGACATCAAGGGCTAATTTTCTTAATGGTATTCCCATCCCTCTCTCCTACTATCTGATTAACAAACTTAGACCCTACTCCTTTTGAGCCAATGACTGGAGCCTTTTTATCTTAGGAGAGCATTTTCTTTTTAATTGCCATGATTTACTTTAACTAAAATGAGTGTCACTGTGTCCCAAAGCAGGGTGAGTAGGGAGCTGGAAATGGAATGTGCTGTGTTTGAAAAAGTTTAGACCATTGAACCATCTAAGAAGGAATGTTCATGGCACATCTGTTACTTGTTTATAGAGCACCATAAGCTTCTGAGAAGGGAAATATGAGCTATATCAAGTGCTCTGTGATGACCTAGATGTGTGGGTTGGGGGAGTGGGAGGGAGGTCCAAGAGGGAGGGGATATAAGTATATATATAGCTAATTCACTTCCTCGTACAGCAGAACTAACACAACATTGTAAAGCAATTTTACTCCAATAAAAAAAATCCCTAACACTTTTACAAAAGATCTGATATTTAAAAATATTTGTGATCTTGCCATGTGCCAGACATGCTACATTTGCATCATATCTAAGGGTCTTCTTGTATTCCCTCCCTACTTAGGAATGATAGGTGGCTGGACATTTTGTGTTTGCCCAAGGCTCTAACAGAACAAGACATAAATGTATCTCATAAGAACATAGTTGTATAAGTGGAGATGCTTACTTGGTTTAACCCATCCTCAGTACCAAAACTTGATTCTGATACACAGGTGAGGCCCATCTGGTGCTAGTGCAGTTGGTCATCTCTAAATTTTATGTGAATGCCAAAAAGCTTTGTTGACTCCATAACCATGAACTCAATAAACAGTTTACTCATGTGGCTCCTATTACTAAGTGTGGCTAATAGGCCTGTTCTGGCACATTTTGTCTCTCTGTGTTCCACATTTTACTTATTTATTTAACAAAAATAGGACTTCCCACTAGCCAGACATTGTTTAAATATTAACTTGTTTAATTTAATTTTTATGACAAGCCATTAACAGATGAAGAAACTGAGGCACAGATAAAGCAACTTGCCAAATGTCCCATAACTTAGTAAAGAGCAGATCTGAATTCTGACCAAGGTAGCATGGCTTCAGAGTCCCTGTGCTTAATATTTCTGCAAAGTCTGAGTCTCCTAATTTTTTATCTTCATGGCTTTCTCTGTTTCTTCTTTAGGGACTTGACATTATTACTGATCACAAGAGGTTCTTTGTCTTGGTTAACTCTGATGTACATTCAACATGCAGCAGCTCTGTCTTTCTGACAGAAGTGCTCAGAATATCAGATTCTCCTAGGCCCTCTGACAGTAAAAGAGGGCTTTTCAAAATCCCTTTTGTGAAGATTCTTCCTGCTTGAATTCTGAACGGACATTTTCACATTGCTATTACCCCTCTTATAAAATATTACATAGTTCTAAAGCTACATAGGGTGCTGTCATCATTGGATTTTCCTGTATACATAATCCATTGTTATTTATTCATTACAATTTGTTTTCCCTTTGTTGATTTAATTACAAAATAACACACACTCATCCTAAGAATCCTAACAATACAGAGCTATGCATAGTTCTTGGTGAAAGTCTCCAATTCCTTTCATTCCTTTCTTTATAATTCCCAGTTTAATGCCATAGAAATAGACAACACTTCCAGCAGGCTATTCTGCATTTCGCTAGTCACAGCTATTTGAGCTGTACCTCTGGGAAGCACTCTCCGCATTCCTTGGGGTGGGTTACATCCGGGAGGAAGGAACCATTGCCTGGGAAACAAGTCACGTGGGAACCTCTGGACACAAACTGGGTGTCGGGATTCTGACCTGAGCTGGGGTCTGCGCTTCCAGTGAATGCTGTGGGAGCAAGTGTTGGTGACAGGTTAGTGGATGGCCCTGGCACCAATAAGGGCACTGGCTGGGCAGCCTGGGCGAGCTGGAGCCTACCAGAAAGCTTAGATCCTGTGGCCAAGGCACAGAAGTTGGCGAAGTGGAGCGTGGCAGGCAGCCTTATGACAGCTACTGTCCGGTAAGTTAGATTTGAACACCTGGTGGGAGTCAGTAAGGGAAGATGAGATTGGACACAGTTCCTTATGATTCTTCTTTTGTCCAGGGGGACGTTGAACTGACCAGCATGCCGCTAGAGGTAGGGGTGGGGGAAGCAAGGAACAGGGCCAGTGAAGTGGGAGGATCCTGAGACGCTCGGGTCCTGTTTTGCTGGTCCTCTTTCACTCTCTATTTCCTCCTTATTCTTGTTCTTTCTTTTCCTGTTTACACTTCTTCTTTGCTCCAGAACCTGAATTCTAATGTAAGCAGTTTGGCTCCTGAGCCAGTTCTCTGTTAGCCTTCCTGACAGGTGCAAAGAGCTGTTAAAAATATGGAAAAATGGGCAAAGACTCAGAAGACACTATTTACACACAGGAGCAGTAATCTTTTGAAAAAGTCAATTGCCTTCAATAATAAACACACATGAATAAAACAGGATAGCATATTAAGATTGACAAGAATGGGAAAAGATAGTTTATCCCCAGTGTTGTGCAGGGTTTAGGAAAACTGACACTAGATAACAGTGTTGTTAAGGGTGTAAGTTAGCAAAACAGTTTTGTATTAGGCAATTTGGTTTATGTAACAAATCTGAAAACCTGTTACTCTATGGCCTAGAAATACTATCTGAGGAACTTATCCAACACAATTACTAATAGAAATGTAAACATACTCACACACATACATACAATGTATTCATTAAGCTTTATTTGTAGTAGCAATTAGGGATATCTGGACACTGAATATTTTATGATATTAAGAAATTATTGTTAGTTCTCTATGTGAAAATAGGATCATAGTTATGTTTTAAAAGAATCTGTCTTTAGGGATTAATTCAGATATATTTACATATGGAATAATATGATATCTGGGATTTGCCTGAAAATAATTGGTATTAACTAATGGATTAGGGAATAGATGGATTGATAATTACTGAAGTTGGGTGATGGGAACATGGGGGAGTTCATTATTATTATTCTCTCTACTTTTGTATGAGTGTACGGGATTTTCCATAAGTTAAAAAAAAAACTAATTCAAGGTAGAAAATTATGGAAGAGTATTAGTAAATAAAAATCATCTCTAAATCTACTGGATAATTATAACCAGTGTTAAATTTTGGTGTGTGTGTGTGTTGGGGGGGTGGATTGTTGTTCAACATTTGTTCCACTTTCCTGCACTTCAGGAAGAGCATTTAAAAGCACAGATTCAAGTCAGATTGTCTGGGTAAGAATCGCACCTCTGCCAATTACTAGCTGCCTGATGCTGGATAGGGTACTTTAGTCCTCGGAGCCTCAGTTTCCTCATCTATGAAATAATAACGATACTGTGTATTATCAAATCCAATCAATAGTAAGCTACACTATTACGATTTATGCCACTATGGCAGAAAAATCACTTCCAAATAAAATGATGCACATCTTGATTTCAGAGGTGTTAGAACATTAAAAGATATGAATCTTAGAATTAATGAGATATTGTGGTGTCTACCTTATAGGGTTTTTGTGACAAGTAAATAAGTTTAAAAGTGTAAAGTGTGTGGCACATGAGTACTCACTAAATATGAGTTATCATTATTACCTCATCACCATCACGATCCTAAGAGTGCTACCTAAGAGTGCTCATGTAGGCATCTTCATGCATTTTTCTCCCATTTGAGCAAGGAGACCAAATTATCGGATCTTGCTTAGGGTTTAATAGCATTACTTCTGGATTGTGGATTTTTTTGTGATATTCTAAATTGATAATGTATGAGAATATACATTGCAGCATGGTTGGTAAAAGAAAAAAAAATATTTGTAATAGCTTAAGCACTCACAAACAGGTAATTGTCAAATACTTTATGGAGGTATTCACACTGTAATACTATGCAACTTTGAGAAACAGTGAGGGAGGAGCTCAATGTACTGACATGGAAAGATGTCTCTGTTATAATGATTAGTAAAGAAAGCAAATAATTGAATAAAATGTATAGTTTAAGTAGGAAAAAGCTTATGTTATTTATAGATATGTATATATTTGTGTGCGTGTGTGTGTTGTGTGCGTGTGTGTGCACGCACGTAGATAGATAGATTCCAAACTTTTAAAAATGGCTGCCTCTGAGAGATTCACATTGGGGGAGGTGAAATGAGACTTTCACTTTTTTACATATGCGTTTGGTATTGATTTTTATACTATGTATTACTTTTGTAATTAAAATATAATTTTGAAAAACTCAAGCATGAGATTTTTTTCAGAGTATGTAAATCTATTCACTAAGTTTTCCTCCTACATAAGATTTGTCCTTTTAACATCTTGTCTTAGGTTTGTAACATGAAACTTTTAAGAATGAAATGAGTATATTTTAAAACACTCTGTATTTTGACAAAGGCCACCCTTTACAAATTGTGAAGTTCTTATAGCCAGCACATTATTTCCAGTCCTCACAGATGCTAAACCTGTGCATAATGGCTTCCTATTATGTAAGTATACTATTAATGCAGCAACACATAACTATTGCTTAGCCTAATACTATTAATTATTTCCCTAAACAAGATTTGCCAAGGGATGTTAATAAACATTAAATTGGAATGTTAATAAACATTCCAATTTAATGTTCCTCTCATTAACTTGGAATACAGAGCAATTTCACTCCAGTTAGAGGGTATTATGATGCTTTACAAGTTATGTATGACCCACAGAATATTTTTTAAAAGAGTTCACAGTGAAATTTGGATTTCCTACATTCTGATTACCTTAGGTTGATGACTCCAATATAGCTCACAGGTATAGACTTCAAGAGTTTAGGTTGGTAGAAGGTCTTTTCCTAGTGGTCTGAAGCTGCAAAATGGCTGCAAAGTCACTCTTTCTGCCAGCTCCCCAATCACCCACCCCACATCAACAGAATTTGTAACTATTTCAAACTTCAGCTTAAACAGTTTGGAATTTCTTTCAGGTGTCAATGTGAATGTAATATATAATTCCAAGATATATTCTAAAATGAGTTACCATGATCTATTAGTTTTTGCTAGTTTATACTTTGAGAAGAAACAGCCCCCAAAATTCAATAACTTACAATAACAAAAAAATGTTACTTGTTGGCTTTGGGGTTCTTCTCTATATCATTTTCATTCTAGAATCTAGGTTGGAGGAGCAGCCCTTATCTGATACCAGCTGCTCTTATTATACAATGAGGAGGAATGATAGAACCATGCAAAGATGTCTCTAAGAGCTTAGGCATGGAATGTAAATATCAAACTTGATATCAATAGAGTAGGAAAGTATAATCCTTTCACAGGGAAGGGTAGAAAATAATGTGGAACACTAATGCAATGTGTTGCAAAAGGTATTTGCCAAATAATAATTTTGCAACATACCCAAGCTCCTAAGTATGCATTAATTTATATGAATATATATTCATAATTAAAACCCTCTCAGACAGGGGATCTTACAATACAATATTTTGGGAGGAACGTTATGTTACAAAAGTTCCAATCATATGAATTTTGGCTATAAATTTCATGGACATACCTACATGTATGTGTGTGTATGTCTTTTGTTTCTGTCATGTTTTACTTATGCAAAAACAAGATTGTGTAATAACATATTACTCTGCAACAGGATATCATGGCCATCCCTGTGTCATGATTGCAATTGCATATATGTGTGTGTATTTCAGATCAGTTAATTTGATGCAGTTCATAAGTTTGGCTTGTGCAGAAATATCTTTTCAAAAACTTTTTTTTGAAATAACATGTTTTAGTTCTTAATCTATGAAACTAATATCTCTTCATTGTAGGAAATTTGAGTATATATGTGGTTTTGTAATAGAGAGAGGAAAACATTTTAAAAGGAATATACTATGGTTGCTTTGTCTTCTATAGTGAGTGTCATAACTCATACCAGTGTGGAAGTAAGTGTGTTTATTGATCTCTTCCTCCCTAAGAGAATACTGGGGAAAAGGAGAATCATGATATTAAACATATTAAACATTTAAGGCCTCTGCTGGTTCTTTTGTGCTTCTAAAGTGTGGTCCACTGTTTAGCAGAGCCCATTAATTAGTCTGTGTAGAAGAAGGTGCAGAGCCTAACTTAAGATAGATGTGGGGCAGTAGTGATGTGAGTACATGTTGTATGTGTGGTGGGTGATGCCTAAGGGAAAGGTGCCTAGAAAGAGGGGACGCAAAACATCTAGAAGCGATGAATGGGGCCATGGAGAAAGGTGCAAGAATGGAGCCTACAGAAGTGGACAAGTGAAAAATTGCTGCTGGTAGAATTGTTGGACAGCATTTAGGTTGTAAATGTTCAGTGTTAAGTTGTTTCCCATGTCTTGTTGTGACTTAATTCCACTCCACTCTGCTTCTCAGACCTTCGGTGATGTGTGGATTCATACAAATATCTTGTGTGTGTGATTCTTAAGTGGGCGTATCATGAAACCACCCGGTCACCTGCAAGTAAATTAAAACAGTGATGAGTCAGCATTTTTAATTTTATCATATTGCCATAGAATAAAAAGAATGATGGGTGAGTGATCACTGTGCATTAATTTCCAGTCCATGAACTGGTCTGATAAAGCAGTAGAAACTAGCTTTGAATTCTTGCTTCATTACACTATCATCCCAGTATACAGGATACATTTTTGTGTCCAACAAATATTTCTAATTTCGTTTAAATTTGTGGTCTTTTGAGGAGGAAGTAGGCTAGGGAAGTGAGGGGTGAGAGAAGACAAGTTCTGATGAGAGTGCTAGAGTATGTGCTGTTGGTAAGGATAATTACCAAACTATTAGTGGAGGAGAGAAAGGGAGAGGCAGTCAGAAGAATGAATAGGGAGAAAGGAATTAAATTTTAGACCGTTTTTTCTTAGTGAGAACTCTTCATACAGATGAAGAATATCCAATAGCTGGAATGATGCAGTTTTGGAGGATCTAAAAATGGTGATGACTTCTACTCCAACTTAGAAAGGCAGTTCTGTGGTGGACCATGACCCCAAGCTTCCTTGATGAGACCACTGCCTGGATAATCAGGTGAGTAATCATAAACGAACCAGCTTTCCGTTTATGGTAGTATATTTGAATCTATAGAATATCTTCTGTGACACTTATGGAAGGTCCAGAAAATATAAAATCTAATGTAAGAATCCCCTTTCCCTGCTAAGATGACCAGCTTCACCAGTTTGTCTAGGCTTTCCTGGTTTTAGACTTGCATTCCAGGAATTCTCTCAGTCCTAGGCAAAACAGGGATGGTCACTCTGCTCCAAACCCCTCTCTCCTGCCATCCCCACCCTTTCCCATCCCCTCCACTGACTCAATTTCTCAAACCTTAGCATTGTCTTCTCCCTCTGCAAGGACCCTATTATCCAAAAAAAAACAATGAAAATGAAAGTGCTCTGATGACATCATAAACAAGGAAGGTATTGGATTTTTTTTTATCCTTAAAATAAACTTTTCTTTAAAAAATATTTAGAAAAAGTTAGCAAAGAAGTGTGCCAGAATATTAAGAAATGACTGAGTGGGGTAATTGTGAATTTTTTACTTCTTTACACGTCTTTATTTTTCAAAATTTACTCAAAACAGATTATGACACTTATATTTACCAGATTTAAGCAAGTATAAAAACTAAAAATCAAAAAAAAAACACTGGGTTTGGTTTCCAAGTTAATGTTAAAGTATCTTTCAAAGTTGTCTTTAAATCTATTTTTAAGTAAATAGCATGTCTTATATGGTCCAGGAAACAATGTGAGCTTCTGGGAAGATAGAAGATTCCATTTAATTTACTTAACATTTTTGACTGTCTATTCTGTTCCAATTATTGTATCAGGTGATAACTGATATATATGGTCTTTGGAATATTTTTATCTTTAATTTATTTAAATAATAAGAATGTGTTTAATGATAGGCATATGTTCTTGATAATTATAATGCTAAATAAGGACCCAAATAATATGTATATATTTATATTATCTTCTTCTGTGTAAATTTTTCAGTTTATACAGAACCCTGCATACAGTTTGATTCCATTTTTATAAAACATTATGTGTATATCTGTAGGTGGAAAACCTATAAGAAGAAAATGAAAGGAAATATCCCAAAATGATAACAATGGTTAACTTGGAATGGTTTAGTTATTTATTTCATTTGTTTTTACCAATAATTCATTTTTTACAATTTTTATATAAACTTTAAATTTTAGAACAGTTTTAGATTTACAGAAGTATTACAAAGATGGTACAAAGTGTCCCTGTATACCTTGCACCCAGTTTTCCCTATTATTAGCATCTTACATTCATATGATACATTTGCCCCACTTAATGAACCAATGCTGATATATTATTATTAACTAAACTCTATACTTTCTTCAGATTTCCTCACTTTTTTCCTAATATCTTCTCTCTTCGAGGGTCCCATCTAGAATACCACATTACATTTAACAGTCATGTCTCCTTAAGCTCCTCTTGGCTGTGACAGTTTTCAGACTTTCCCTGTTTTTGATAAACTTGGCAGTTTTCAGGAGTACTGGTCGGGCCTTTTGTAGAATTTCCCTCAGTTGTGATTTACCTGATGATTTTGTCATAAATAGACCGAGGGAGTGCATTTGTTTGGAGAAAGAAAACAGAATACTTTTTAAATAATATCAAGGGTACATACTATCAACATGACTTACCATTATTGATGTTGACTTTGATCATTTGGGATGAATAGTGTTTGTCAGGTCTGTCCACTGTGAAGTTACTGTTTTTCTTTAGGAAGAAAAATCACTATATATAGCCTTCACTTACAGAGTAGAGAGTTATACTCCCACTTCTTGAGGGCTAAGTAGTACATAAATTATTTGGAATTCTTTTTTAAGGGAGATTCATCTCCTTCATTTGTTTTTAGTCAGTTATTAATATCAGTTTGGATTCATGGATAACTATTTCATGTTTTGTGTAATAGTCCAATACTGCATTATTCATTTATTTGTTCAAATTTTTCCAGCTTTGGCCATTCAGAGCTTTTTCAATTGGCTCCTGTGCCCCTTTGACATACTGCCATCAAAGTTTTGAGCAATCCATTACTTTCAGGCACATCAAGGAGGAGGAGTATGGGCTGCACATAATAACTTTCATCCAAAGAGTGGAGTATGGAACAGGAGAAAAAAGAGGAAATACATTGTGGAGAAATCTGAGAAACACTAATTAGCTTTGTAATAAAGGTCAATATCAACAGTGACACCATGTTAATAGTATGTACCTTTGATGTGATGTAATGAAAATGGAATTCAACTTCTTTGGTCTTCCTCACCAAAACATATTATCCCACTCTAGTCATAAGAAAAAAAATCATTAGACACATAGAGAGTTATTCTGCAACATCCTACAATATGCCTGACTAATACTCCTTGAAACTATTAAAGTCACCAGAAACATTATAAGTCCGAGAAACTGTCAAAACAAAGAGGAGCCTAAGGAGACATGATAACTAGAAGTAATGTGATATTCAGTGTAGGTTCTTAACAGAGAAAAATGATATTGGGGAAAAACTGAGGAAATCTGAGTAAAGTGTCTATTTCACTTAATAACACTCTATCAATTTTAGTTCATTAAGTGTAACAAATGTGCTGTAATAATATGGAAAATTGATGTGGAGGTTATGGGAACTGTCTCTACTATATTTGCAACTTTTATATAAATTAAATATATCCTGAAATGAAAACATTTATAAGCTAATCAATTGAGCATATTTTTGGGGTCTTTTTCTGAAGTCTCTCTTCTAATCCATTGATTTATGCATATATCCCTCCAACAATACCACAGTCTTGATTATTGTTGCAATGTACTAAACTTTTTAAAACTGCATTAACATTGGTTTATAATATTATATGTTTTATGTGTACAACATTATATTTCAACTTCTGTGTGCATATAGTATGCTTACCACCAAAGGGTTAGTTTTAATCTTTCAGCATACTGTTGACCCCCTTTACCCATTTTGACCTTTTCTATCCATTACTCTCTGGCAGCCAATTTGTTCTCTGTATCTGTATGTTTCTTTTTGCTTGGTTTGTTCATTTATTATGTTTTACTTTTAGAGTTTTTTAATTCCACATTTGTGAAATCATATGGTATTTGTCTTTCTCCATCTGACTTATTTCACTTAGCATAATAACCTCAAATTCCATCCATGTCTTCACAAATGGCAAGACTTCATCTTCTTTAACGACTGAGTAGTACCCCATTATAAATATATACCATATCTTCTTTATACATTCACCTATGGATGAACACTTAGGTTGTTTCCATATCTTGACTATTAAAAATAATGTGATGAACATAGGCGTGCATATATCATATTGAACTAGTGTTCTTGTATTCTTTGGATAAATAAAGAGAAGTGGGGGTGCTGTCCACCCTGAAGATGGTGGCCGTGGCGGGAAGGTTGCTCCGGACTTCGCTTGTCCGACAAGTGAGTGCCATTCCTTGGGGCATTTCTGCCTCTGCAGCCCTTAGGCCTGCTGCTTCTCGAAGAACGTGCTTGACAAATGCACTGTGGTCTGGCTCTGCTCAAGCAAAATTCGCCTTTAGCACCAGTTCCTCATGCCATGCCCCTGCCGTCACCCAGCATGTGCCCGATTTTAAGGGTACAGCTGTTGTCAATGGAGAGTTCAAAGAAATAAGCCTTGATGACTTTAAGGGGAAATATTTAGTGCTCTTCTTCTATCCTTTGGATTTCACCTTTGTGTGTCCTACAGAAATTATTACTTTCAGTGACAAAGCCAATGAATTTCATGATGTGAACTGTGAAGTCGTTGCAGTGTCAGTGGATTCCCACTTCACCCACCTGGCCTGGATAAACACACCAAGGAAGAATGGCGGTTTGGGCCACATGCACATCACACTCTTGTCAGATTTGACTAAACAGATTTCCCGAGACTACGGTGTGCTGTTAGAAGGTCCCGGCCTTGCACTACGAGGTCTCTTCATAATTGACCCCAACGGAGTCATCAAGCATTTGAGTGTCAATGATCTCCCAGTGGGCCGAAGCGTGGAAGAGACCCTCCGCTTGGTGAAGGCATTCCAGTTTGTAGAAACCCATGGAGAAGTCTGCCCAGCCAACTGGACACCAGATTCTCCTACAATCAAGCCCCATCCGACTGCTTCCAAAGAATATTTTGAGAAGGTAAATCAGTAGACCATCCCACGTGCACCTGCAGCTTCCCACACTAGAAAAGAACCACAGCTGGAACTCACTTTTAGCATTTCAAAGATTATTATTTATAGAAGGCAAAAAAACAATTATGCTTGTATTCGTAAATATTACTCTAAATGTTTTGTTTTTGTAACATTGGCCAAGGCTTTTAAAATGTGGTTAGTTACTAATGTAAGGAGTCCTTTATTAGCAGTGTATGGATGGATGGCTAGTTGCTATAGAATGTGCAGTTCCCCTATTTCTTGGATCATGTCTTCAAAGGGAAAAGGAAACAACTCTTCTTTATCAGCCTTACTTGAACCTTTGTGTACACTAGCGTAGTGTGACAGGCATCAAAAGCTTCTGATCAAGGGTCCTGAAATTTTCTTCTTGAGTTTCTTTGTATTAAACTGAATTTTCTTTTAAGATCATAGTTTTAAGTTGTTAGCATCAATTGTCTAATTTAACACTTGCAGGACTTCCCTGGTGGTCCAGTGGTTAATACTCTGTGCTCGCAATGCAGGGGGTGTGGGTTCGATCCCTGGTCAGGGAACTAAGATCCCATATACCATGCAGTGTGGCCAGGAAAAGAAAACAAAACAAAACACTTGCAATGATTGTGTATGTGATTGAAGCAGATGTGAATCATGTTTTTTAAAAAACCACCTACAGTGGCCAAGTGACTTAACTGACCATGCATGTTCCCCAGTCCTGAGATTTATACTTTATATGATTATTTTACTTATTTTGTTAGCTGACTTAGTGCCTACATACATTTCTAATATTTATTGGGCATAATTATAAAGGATAATTATTGAATCCAGGGATTGCATTTTGAATTATTCATGCATTTGAATCATTGTAATTATTTTATTTCCTGAAGTGTTCAATGTAAAAAAATATAAAAATAAACATTTTAAAATACTTGCAAAAAAAATAAATAAATAAATAAAGAGAAGTGGAATACCTGGACCATATGGTACTTTTACTCTTAAAATTTTGAGGATTCTCCACACTGTTTTTCATAATCGCTGAACCAATTTACATTTCCATCAACAGTGGATGAGGGTTACATTTGCTTGGATTCTCTACACTGTTTTTCATAATTGCTGAAACAATTTTCATTTCCATCAAAAGTGTATGAGGGTTACCTTTGCTCCACAACTTCTCCAATGCTTGTTGTTTCTTGTCTTTTTGCTAACAGCCGTTCACACAGCATGAGGTGATAACTCATTGGTTTTGATTTGCATTTCCTTAATAATTAGTGATGTTGAAATTTTCAAGTGCCTGTTGGCCACATGTATGTCTTCTTTGAGAAAATGTCTACACAACTGTTTTGTTCATATATTGATTGATTGATTGATTGATTGATTTGGGCTGTGTTGGGTCTTCATTGCTGCCTGCAGGCTTTCTCTAGTTGGGGCGAGTGGGGGCCACTCTTCGTTGCAGTGATCAGGGTTCTCATTGCAGTGGCTTTTCTTGTTGCAGAGCACAGGTGCTAGGTGCATGGGCTTCAGTACTTGCAGCACGCGGGCTCAGCACTTGTGGCTCATGCACTCTAGAGCGCAGGCTCAGTAGTTGTGGTGTACGGGTTTTGTTGCTCCGTGGCATGTGGGATCTTCCCAGACCAGAGATAGAACCCGTGTCCCCTGCATTGGCACTCCCGTTGTGGAGCACAGGCTCCGGACACACAGGCTCAGTGGCCATGGCTCATGGGCGCAGCCAGTCCACGGCATGTGGGATCTTCCCGGACTGGGGCACGAACCTGTGTCCGTTGCATTGGCAGGCGGACTCTCAACCACTGCGCCACCAGGGAAGCCCGGCAGGTGGATTCTTAACTTCTGCGCCACCAGGGATGTCCTTCTTTCTTTCCTTCTTCCTTCCTTCCATCCTCCTTCCTTTCATTCTTTCTCTCTCTCTTTTTTTTAAACATCTTTTGTGGAGTATAATTGCTTTACAACGTTGTGCTAGTTTCTGCTGTATAACAAAGTGAAAGTGAAGCAGCTATATGTATACATACATCCCTATATCCCCTCCTTCTTGCATCTTCCTCCCATCCTCCCTATCCCACCCCTCTAGGTGGTCACAAAACACCCAGCTGATCTTCCTGTGCTATGCAGCTGCTTCCCACTAGCTATCTATTTTACATTTGGTAGTGTACATATATAAATGCTGCTCTCTCACTTCATCTCAGCTTACACTTCACCATCCCTGTATCCTCAAGACAATTCTCTATGTCTGCGTCTTTATTACTGTCCTGCCCATAGGTTCACCAAAGCCACTTTTTCTTTAGATTCCAAATATATGTGTTAGCATATCATATTTGTTTTTCTCTTTCTGACTTACTTCACTCTGTATGACAGACTCTAGATCCATCCACCTCACTACAAATAACTCAATTTCGCTTCTCTTTATGGCTGAATAATATTCCATTCTATATATGTGCCACATTTTCTTTATCCAGTCATTTGTCAATGGACACTTAGCTTGCTTCCATGTTCTGGCTATTGTAAATAGTGCTGCAATGAATATTGTGGTACATGACACTTTTTGAATTATGGGTTTCTCAGGGTATATGCCCAGTAGTGGAATTGATGGGTCATATATGGTAGTTCTATTTTTAGTTTTTTAAGGAAACTCCATACTGTTCTCCATAGTGTCTGTATCAATTTATATTCCCACCAACACTGCAAGAGGGTTCCCTTTTCTCCACACCCTCTCCAGCATTTATTGTTTCTAGATTTCTTGATGATGGCCATTCTGACTGGTGTGAAGTGATAACTAATTGTTGTTTTGATTTGCATTTATCTAAGGATTAGGGATTAGTGATGGTAAATTAGAGCATCTTTTCATGTGTTTGTTGGCAATCTGTATATCTTCTTTGGAGAAGTGTCTACTTAGGTCTTCTGAAGATTTTTGGATTGGGTTGTTTGCTTTTTAGATATTGAGCTGCATGAGCTGCTTGCATATTTTGGAGATTAATCCTTTGTCAGTTGCTTTGTTTGCAGATATATTCTACCATTCTGAGGGTTGCTTCTTCTTGTTTGTGGTTTCCTTTGCTGTGCAAAAGCTTTTAAGTTTCATTAGGTCCCATTTGTTTATTTTTGTTTTTCTTTCCATTTCTGTAGGAGATGGCTCAAAACGATCTTGCTATGATTTATGTCAAAGAGTGTTCTTACGTCTTCCTCTAAGAGGTTTATAGTGTCTGGCCTTACCTTTAGGTCTTTAATCCATTTTGAGTTTATTTTTGTGTATGATGTTAGGAAGTTTTCTAATTTAATTCTTTTACATATAGCTGTCCAGTTTTCCCAGGACCACTTATTGAAGAGACTGTCTTTTCTCCGTTGTATATTCTTGCCTCCTTTATCAAAAACAAGGTGACCATATGTGCATGGGTTTCTCTCTGAGATTTCTACCATGCTCAATAGATCTATATTTCTATTTGTGTGCCAGTACCATACTCTCTTGATTACTGTAGCTTTGTAGTATAGTTTGAAGCCAGAGAGCCTGATTCTTCCAGCTCTGTATTTCTTTCTCAAGATTGCATTCGCTCTTTGGGGTCTTTTATGTTTCCATACAAACTGTGAAATTTTTTGTTCTAGTTCTGTGAAAAATGCCATTGGTAGTTTGATAGGGATTGCATTGAATTTGTAGATTGCTTTTGGTCATGTAGTCATTTTCACAATGTTGATTATTCTAATCAAAGGACACGGTATACCTCTCCATCTTATTGTGTTGTCTTTAATTTCTTTCAACAGTGTCTTTTAGTTTCCTGCATAGAGGTCTTTTGTCTCCTTAGGTAGGTTCATTCCTAGGTATTTTATTTTTTTTTGTTGCAGTGATAAATGGGAGTGTTTCCTGAATTTCTCTTTCAGATTTTTCATTGTTAGTGTGTAGAAATGCAAGAGATTTCTTTTCATTAATTAATGCTGCTTCTTTACCAAATTCATAGATTAGCCATAATAGTTTTCTGGTAGCATTTTTAGGATTCTCTATATAGAATATCACATCATCTGCAAACAGTGACAGTGTTAATTCTTCTTTGCCTATTTAAATTCCTTTTATTTCCTTTTCTTCTCTGATCACTGTAGCTAAAACTTCCAAAATTATGTTGAATAATAGTGGTGAGAGTGGGCAACCTTGCCTTGTTCCTGATCTTAGAGGAAATGGTTTCCATTGTTCACCATTGAGAACAATGTTGGCTGTGTGTTGTTATATATGACCTTTATTAAGTTGAGGTAGGTTCCCTCTATGCCTACTTTCTGGAGAGTTTTTAATCATAAATGGGTGTTGAATTTTTTCAAAAGATTTTTCTGCATCTGTTGAGAAGATCATATGGTTTTTCTCCTTCAATCTGTTAATATGGTGTATCACATTGATTGATTTGTGTATATTGAAGAATCGTTGCATTCCTGGGATAAACTTCACTTGATGATAGTGTATGATCCTTTTAATGTGCTTCTGGATTCTGTTTGCTAGTATTTTGTTTAAGTTTTTTGCATCTATGTGCATCAGTGATATTGGCCTGTACTTTTCTTTATTCGTGACATCTTTTCTGGTTTTGGTATCAGGGTGATGGTGGTCTTCTAGATTGAGTTTGGGAGTGTTTCTCCCTGTGGTATATTTTGGAAGAGTTTGAGTAAGATAGGTGTTAGATAATCTCTAAATGTTTGATAGAATTCACCTGTGAAGCCATCTGGTCCTGGGCTTTTATTTGCTGGAAAATTTTTAATCACAGTTTCAATTTCAGTGCTTGTGATTGGTCTGTTTATATTTTCTATTTCTTCCTGGTTCAGTCTCAGAAGGTTGTGCTTTTCTAAGAATTTGTCCATTTCTTCCAGGTTGTCCATTTCATTGGCATAGAGTTACTTGTAGTAATCTCTCATGATCCTTTGTATTTCTGCAGTGTCAGTTATTACTTCTCCTTTTCCATTGCTAATTCTGTTGATTTGAGTCTTCTCCTTTTTTTCTTGTTGAGTCTGGCTAATTCTTTGTCAATTTTGTTTATCTTCTCAAAGAGCCAGCTATTAGTTTTATTGATATTTAATATTGTTTACTTCAGATTTTTTCATTTATTTCTAATTTTATTTTTATTATTTCTTTCCTTCTGCTAACCTTTGGGGTTTTTTGTTCTTCTATCTCTAAATGCTTCAGGAGTAAGTTTAGGTTGCTTATTTGAAATTTTTCTTGTTTCTTGAGGTAGGATTCTATTGCTCTAAACTTCTCTGTTAGAACTGTTATTGCTGAATCCCATAGGTTTTGGGTTGTCATGTTTTTACTGTCATTTGTTTCTAGGGATTTTTTTAATTTCTTCTTTGATTTCTTCAGTGATCTCTTGGTTATGTCGTGGCATACTGGTTAGCCTCCATGTGTTTGTATTTTTACATGTTTTTTCCTGTAATTGATATCTTGTCTCATAGTGTTGTTGTCAGAAAAGATACTTGATATGATTTCAATTTTCTTAAATTTACCAAAGCTTGATTTGTATCCCAAGATATGATCTATCCTGGGGAATGTTCCATGAGCACTTGAGATGAAAGTGTATTCCGATTTTTTTGAATGGAATGTCCTATAAATATCAATTAAGTCCATCTTTTTTAATGTGTCATTTCAAGCTTGTGTTTCCTTATTGATTTTCATTTTGGATGATCTGTCTATTGGTGAAAGTGGGGTGTTAAAGTTCCCTACTATTTTTTGTGTTCCTGTCATTTTCCCCTTTCATGGCTGTTAGCATTTGCCTTAGGTATTGAGGTGCTCCTATATGGGATGCATGTATATTTACAATTGTTATACCTTCTTCTTGGATCGATCCCTTGATCATTATGTAGTGTCCTTCTTTGTCTCTTGTAATAGTCTTTATTTTATAGTTTATTTTGTCTTATATGAGAATTGCTACTCCAGCTTTCTTTTGATTTCCATTTGCATGGAATATCCTTTTCCATCCCCTACTTTCAATCTGTATGTGTCCCTAGGTCTGAAGTGGGTCTCTTTTAGACAGCATATATATGGGTCTTGTTTTTGTTTCTATTCAGGCAGTCTGTGTCTTTTTGTTGGAGCCTTTAATCCGTTTACATTTAAGTTTGTTATACATATATGTGTTCCTATTACCATTTTATTAATTGTTTTAGGTTTATTATTTTAGGTGTTTTCCTTCTCTTGTGTTTCCTGCCTAGAGACGTTCCTTTAGCATTTGTTGTAAAGCTGGTTCAGTGGTGCTGAATTCTCTTAACTTTTCTTATCTGTAAAGGTTTTAATTTGTCTGTCAAATCTGAATGAGATCCTTGCTGTGTAGAGTAATCTTGGTTGTAGGTTTTCCCCTTTCATCACTTTAAATATGTCCTGCCAGTCCCTTCTGGCTTGCAGAGTTTCTGCTGAAAGATCAGCTGTTAACCTTATGGAGATTCCCTTGTATGTTATTTGTTGCTTTTCTCTTGCTGCTTTTAATATTTTTTCTTCATATTTAATTTTTGATAGTATGATTAATATGTGTCCTGGCATGTTTCTCCTTGGATTTATCCTTTATGGGATTCTCTGTGCTTTCTCGACTAGTTTATTTCCTTTCCCATGTTAGGGAAATTTTCTCCTGTAATCTCTTCAAATATTTTATCAGACCCTTTCTTATTCTGGGACCCATATTATTGAAATGTTGTTGCATTTAATGTTGCCCCACAGGTCTCTGAGACTGTCTTCAGTTCTTTTTATTCTTTTTTCTGCCCTGCTGTAGTTATTTCCAGTATTTTATCTTCCAAGTCACTTATCAGTTCTTCTCTCTCAGTTATTCCACTATTGATTCCTTCTAGAGAATTTTAATTTTCCTTTATTGTGTTATTTATCATTTGTTTGCTCTTTAATTCTTCTATGTCCTTGTTAAACATTTCTTGTATTTTCTCCATTCTTTTCCCAAGGTTTTGTATCATCTTTACTAACATTACTCCGAATTCTTTTTCAGGTAGACTGCCTGTTTCCTCTTCATTTGTTTGCTCTGGTGGGTTTTTACCTTGCTTCTTCATCTACTGCATATTTCTTTGTCTTATAATTTTTTTAACTTATTTTGTTTGGGTTCTCCTTTTCACAGGCTACATATTCGCACTTCCCATTGTTTTGGGTGTCTGCCCCCAGTGGGTAATGTTGGTTTGGTGGCTCGTGTAAGGCTTCATGGTGGAGAGGACTAGTGCCTTTGTTTTAGTGGGTGGGGCTGGATCATATCATTCTGGTGGGCAGGGCCAAGTCCGGCAGTGTTTTGGGGTGTCTGTGAACTTAGTATGATTCTAGGCAGCTTCTCTGCTAATGGGTGGGGTTGTGTTCCTCTCTTGCTATTTGTTTGACATGGGGTGTCCAGCAGTAGAGCTTGCTGGCTGTTGGGTGAAACTGGGTCTTAGCATTGAGGGGAGATGTGTGGGACAGCTCTTGCTGATTGGTACTTTGTGGGGCCAGGAAGTCTTTAGTGTTCCAACGTCCTGAACTCAGCTCACCCACTTCAGAGACTCAGGCCTGAACCAGGTTGGAGCACCAAGTCCCTGTCAGCTACATGGCTCAGAAGAAAAGGCAGAAAAAAAGAAAACACGAAAAAAATATTAAAATAAAAAATAGTAATAAAAAAGAAGAGAGCAACCAAACCAATAAACAAATCCACCAGTGATAGCAAGCGCTAAATTCTAAACTAAATGAACATAAAAATCAGAAACAAATCAGTTGCAGACAACAAACCCTAAGTCTACAGTTGCTCCCATAGTCCACCACCTCAATTCCGGGATTATTAGTTGTATGCAGGGTACATATGCAGGATACATGAAGTTGATTGTGGGGTTTAATCCACTGCTCCTAAGGCTGCAGGGAGAAATTTCCCTTTGTCTTCTTTCTTTGCACAGCTCCTGGGGTTCAGCTTTGGTTTTGGCCCCACCTCTGCATGTATGTCTCCTTCAGCCATCTGTTACCTGCCCAGACAGGAGGGGGTTAAAGCCACGACTGAATATGGCACTCTTGCTTGCTCAGGCTGGGAGGAAGTGAGGGGTACTATAGTCATAATTGGAATTTGTGGCAAGCCTGTAGCAGCAGAGGCCAGCATGATGTTGCAACAGCCTGAGGCATGCCATGTGTTCTCCTGGGGAATTTGCCCCTGGATCACAGGACCCTGGCAGTAGTGGGCTGCACAGGCTTCCAAGGAGGGTGTATGGATAGTGACCTGCTCTTGAACACAGGATTCTTGGTGGCAGCAACAGCAGCGTTAGCTTTTCATGCCCATCTCTGGGGTCTGAGCTGTTAGTTGTGGCTAGTGCCTGTCTCTGGAGCTTGCTTAGGTGGTTCTCTGCCTTCTGTGGGCACATGGACATGGAATCCCCTCTCCTCAAGCACCCCAAAACAATGATCTCTTTCCTCTTCAGCAGGTCCAGACATTTTCCTGGACTCTCTCCTGACTAGCTGTGTCACACTAGTCCCTTCAGACTGTCTTCATGCAGCTACCCACAGTGTTCTCCCTGGGATCTGACCTCTGAACCCCGAGCCTCAGCTCCCAGGCCCCTCCTGCCCCAGTAGATGAGCAGATAAGCCTTTCAGGTTGGTAAGTGTCTGGTCAGCACTGATCCTCTGTGCGGGAATCTCTCCACTTTGCCCTCTGCACCCCTGTTACTGCACTCTCCTCAATGGCTCCAAAGCTTTTCCCCCGCCAACCCCTGTCTCTGCCTGTGAAGGGGCTTCTTAGTGTGTGGAAACTTTTCCTCTTTCACGGTTCCCTCCCAGAGGTGCAGGTCTCATTCCTACTCTTTTGTCTCTGTTTTTTCTTTTTTCTTTTGCCCAACCCAGGTATGTGGGGATTTTCTTGTCTTTTGGGAAGTCTGAGGTCTTCTGCCAGCATTCAGTAGGTGTTCTGTAGTAGTTGTTATGCATGCAGATGTAGTTTTGATGTATTTCTGGGGAGGAAGGTGATCTCTATGTCTTACTCCTCCACCATTTTGAAGGTCTGACCCTCTGTTCATATTTTAATTGAGGTTTGTTTGTTGTTGTTGAGTTGTATGACTTCATAGATTTTGGAGATCACACCATTATGAGATATATGATTTTCAAATATCTTCTCCCATTCTATAGCTATCTTTACATTTCGTTGATGGTTGCCTCTGCTGGGCAGAAGCTGTTCAGGTTGATGGAGTCCCATTTGTTTAGTTTTGCTTTTGTTTCCCCTGACTGTGGAAACATATCTAAAAATATATTGCTAAATCTGAAGGCAAAGAGCATACTGCCTATGTTTTCTTCTAGTTTTATAGTGTCAGGTTTTACATTGAAATCTTTAACCCATTTTGAGTTGATTCTTACTTGATTTTTGTGTGTGGTGTGAGATAATTACCTAGTTTCACACTTCTGCATGTGGCAGTCCAATTTTCCCAGCACCAGTATTTAAGAGACTATCCTTTCTCTATTGTATGTTTTTGCTCCTTAGGCATAAATGCATTGTCCATATATGGGTGGTTTTATTTCTATCCTCTCAATTCTGTTCCATTGATCTCTGTGTCTGTTGTTCTGCCAATACCATGCAGTTTTGATTGCTATAGTTTTGTAATATCATTTGAAATCAGAGAGTGTGATACCTCCAGCTTTGTTCTTTTTTTCTGAAGATTGCTTTGCCTATTCAGAGTCTTTTGTGATTCTGCCTAAGTTTTAAGACTTTTTGTTCTATTTCTGTAAAAAATATCAGTGGGATTTTGATAGGGATTGCACTGAATCTGTAGATTACTTTGGGTAATATAGACATCTTGACAATGTTAAGTCTTCCAATCCTTAAGCATGGGATATCTTTCTTTGTACCTTCTTCAATTTCTCTCAATAATGTCTTGTAGATTTAAAGTATGGGTCTTTTTCACCTCTATTTCATTTATTTCAATTCTGATCTTTATTATTTCCTTCATTCTACTGACTTTGGGCTTCATTTTTTCTTCTTTTTCTACTTACTTTAGTTGTAAAGTGAGATTGTTTATTTGGGATTTTTCTTGTTTCTGGTTGTAGGTTTGCAACTTTCCTTAGTACTGTTTTTGCTGCATCCCATAGATTTTGGTATGCTGTATTTTCTTTTTTTTTTTTTTTTTTTTGAGTAGTATTTAGTTTCTTCTTTGATTTCCTTGTTGACTCAATATTATTCAGTAACATGTTGTTCAGTCTCTACGTATTTGTGATTTTTCCAGCTTTCTTCTTTTAGTTGTTTTCTAGTATCATACCGTTGTGATGAGAAAAGCTGCTTAATATGATGTTAGTCTTGTTTTTTGTGTCCCAATGTATGACCTACACTTGAGAATGTTCCATTTTCACTTGAGAAGAATATTATTCTATTGCATTGGGTGGAATGTTCTGTACAAATCCGTCTAGTCCCTCTAATCTAATGTTTCCTTTAAGGCCATTGTTTCCTTGTTTACTTTCTGTCTAGATGTTGTATCTATTGATGTAAGTGTAGTGTTAATGTCCTCTACTATTATTGTGTGGCAGTCACTTTCTCCCTTTGGGTCTGTTAATAATTGCTCTTTATACTTTGATGCTCTTATGTGAGGTTCATATATATTAATAACTCTTATGTCTTCTTGGTGAATTGTCCTCTTTATTGTTATATAATGTCCACTTTATTTCTTGTTACCTCTTTTGGGCTGGAAATCTGTATTGTCTGATATGAGTATGGCTATACCCACTTCCTTTTGATTGCCGTTTGCTGTGAGTATCAGCTTTCATCCCTTCACTTTGAGTCTTTGTTTGTTTTTAGAACTGAGATGTGCCTCCTGGAGGCAAAGTATAGTTGGGTCTAGCCACTCTGTGTTTTTTGATTGGTTAATTTAAACCATTTACATTTAAGGTGATTATTGATAAATAAGGACTCAGTACTGCCATTTTAACTATTGTTTTCTTGTTTCTCCATTGTTTATTTTCCTTGTGTTTTGTCTGCCATTTTAGTTTAGTAGTTTTGTGGTGTTTTTCTCATTTCCTCTTTTTTTATGTTTTTTGCCTCTGCTTTAGCTTTATGTTTTGTTTCTATAAAATGTCTCATAGACAAAATTGCCCTTTTTTTGCTGACAGTATCTTAACTTCATTTTCCTATATGGGTTCTGTCCTTTTCCTCTTCCACTTTTATGCTTTTGGTGTTTCAAATTGTCCTTTTTGATATTATGAATTTGTTCAAAAACTGAAGGAGCTCGAGTTATTTTTACAACTTCTTTCCCTTTAACCTTTGTGATATTATTAAGTATTTAATAATCTATTCTGATATAGAGTTGCAATTTTCTGATTTTCTCTGTCCATTTATAACCTTATACAGGGTTTTGTGTACTTCTTCCTTTTCATTTCAGATAGAAGAGCTCCTTTCAACATTTCTTGTAAGGAAGGTTTTGTGTCGATGAATTCCCTCAGCTTTTGTTTGTCTTTGGAAAGCCTCATTTCTCCATATCTGAGTGATAACTTTGCTGGATAGGTACTCTTGGCTGAATTTTTATCTTTTAATATTTTGAGTATGCCCTTCCACTTTTCCAGGCCTGTAGAGTTTCTTCTGAGAAAACTTCTCATAACCTAGTGGGGTTCTTTTGTACACTATCATTTTTTCCCCTGGTTGCCTTTAAAATTTTTCTTTGCCACTGACTTTTGACAGTTTCAATATGTGTCTTGGAAAAGGGTCTTTTTTTGTTAAGGTAATATGGTGTCATCTTAGCTTCATGGAATTTTGTATCCAGTTTCTTCTTCAGGTTTGAGAAGTTCTCAACAAATATTTTTAAAATTATACTCTCTGTTCCCTTCTGCCTCTTTTCTACTTCTGGGCTGCCCATTATTGTAATGTTGCTCTTCCTAATAGAGGGAGATATTTCTTGTAGAATTTCTTTATATTTTCATGTCTAAATTCTCTGTCCTCTTCTACCTGTTCTAGATTTCTATCTTTGAGTTTGCTAATTTTCTTTTCAATTTGGTTTGCTCTATTTCCATTATTTTCTAATGCATTCTTCATTTTTTGAGTTTGTCAGCTCCAGAATTTGTTTCTTTTTTTTTTTGAGTTTTAATATCTTTGTTAAAGTGTTCCTTTTGTTCATTAATTTTATTCCTGATCTCATTGAACTGCCTTTCAGAATATTGAAGTTCACTGAATTTCTTCATGACAGTTATTTTGAATTCTCTATCAGTTAGATCACAATAAAGTAACTGGAGAATCGTCATGTCTTTTTGTTATACTGTGTTTCTCAGTAGTGCTTGATGATGTGTTCCTATGTCAGGTCATTGGAAGTAGTTACCACCTTTTCTCTTTAGGTAAAGGTTTTTTTTTTTTTTTTTTTTTTGACTTGATGGTAATGATTCAACAGGTTAGAAATTAGAGGTCTTTTCGTTTGTTTTCTGGTATGTTGCACTATAGCACAAGTTTTTGGTTTCTCTTACCTGAGCTGCTTTTGGTTATATTTGCAAATTGGCACTTTCCACCCTCCCCCAACTCTGTCAGAAATGTTGCCTGGTGGTGCCCTCATTGTCAGTGCTTGTGAATTCAGCATTGTTGGTGCTTTGCTACTGCTGGTTTTGCTGATATCACTGCTGGGGGCACTGGGATGGTGGGCACCTTCAAAACATTTGGAGCCTCCTGAGTCATAGGTTCTGCTGCCATGAGGGGAGGGGAAGGGTGGGTGGGATCTGGGTTTGTGGGTATGTCTGCTGTGTTTGGGGTTGTCAAATTTGTGGGTGCTACTCCTGAAGGCAAGGTTAGGCAGTATTGTGGGCACTTTTGTGACTGGAGGGATGGACTTGCAGGCCCTGTTGCTGCTGACTGATTCCCTGTGGCTGTTGGCACTGCTGTGGCTGTGAGGTTAGAGTCATGTGTGCTATCTCTCCAGATGCTACTGGGTTTCCTGGGGCTTCAGGCTCAGCCACCATGTCCAGGGGTCTGGGATCACAGACACTCATTTTGCTCTTCCTCTGGTTCTGCCTCCTCTATGTGTTCTAGTTCACAAACCTTTAGATGTACAGATGTGTGGAATTCTCCAGTGTCCTGATGTGTTGGGCAGAGGCAACTTTGTTGAGTTATGGATGTTTTATTGGTTGTAGACTGAAGGGGAGAGACAAAGAGTGTATCACTACCCTTTTATAGTGGCATCACTCACAGCAAATTAATATCAAGGAAAAATATCTTGTAATTTGTTCTCTTTTTTCAAAAATTAGTTTACCTATTTCATTTACTTGGTCTTTCTAATAACTTTGAAAATAATGTTGTCTACAACTACAAAGCTCTTGCTGGAATTTTGATAGGAATTGCATTAAATCTGTATTCATATTTTTATTATGTTGCTCTTTCAATCCATATACACTGTGTCTTTCAATTTATTTAGATATTCTTTGATTTTTCTCATCACCATGTTTTCATTTTTAGCATACAAGTCCTGCACATGTTTTGTTAGATTTATACCTAAGTATTTCATTCTATTGAACAATCATAAATTGCATTGTATGTTTAGTATCACTCCCCATTATTAGCATATAGAAATAGAATTTTTTCTTTATTATCTTTATTCTGAAATCTTTTGAATTCATTTATTTGTTCGAGGAGACATTTTTCCTTGTAGACACTTTTGGATTTTCTGTGTAGACAATTTTGTTATCTATGAATTGTGATGGTTTTCTTTTTTTTTATTGATCTGTATTACATTGTTTACTTTAGTTATTTTATTATAGTAGCTAGAACTTCCAGCACTAAGCGTTTAGCATTTCCCTATTAAGTATAATACTAGTGTAGGTTTTTTGTATGTGCTATCAACTTATCAATAGTTCATCTCTTCCTATTTTTCTGTGAGTTTATCCTAAAACTCAGTTGACATTTGTCAGATGATTTATCTACATTGATTGATATGATTATGTGATATTTAGAGTTTGCTCTGTTAATATAGTTTATTACATTGATTACTTTAAAAATATTTGTACTCCTGGAATAGACCACATTTTGTCCTGGTGTATAATTGTTTTTATATATTTGTGCAGTTTAGTTTCCAATATTTTTTGTGTCTAATTTCATACGGGATATTTGTGTGTAATAATCTTTTAAAATATTTTCTTTGCCCAGTTTTGTTATTAGACATTACTAGCTTCAAAAATAGAATGGGAAGTATTCTTTCTTCCTTTTTTTCTGAAGGAGATGGCTTAGAATTTATCTTAATTAATTTTTATATATTTGGTAGAATTCTCTGAAACCATATGGATGTGGAATTTTCTTTTTAGAGAGTTTTTATTTTTTTTATTTTTTTATTTTTATTTTTTTATTTTTATTTATTAATTTATTTATTTTTTAACATCTTTATTGGGGTATAATTACTTTACAATGGTGTGTTAGCTTCTGCTTTATAACAAAGTGAATCAGTTATACATATACATATGTTCCCATATCTCTTCCCTCTTGCGTCTCCCTCCCTCCCACTCTCCCTATCCCACCCCTCCAGGCTGTCACAAAGCACCGAGCCAATATCCCTGTGCCATGCGGCTGCTTCCCACTAGCTATCTACCTTACTACGTTTGTTAGTGTGTATGTGTCCATGACTCTCTCTCGCCCCGTCACAGTTCACCCTTCCCCCTCCCCATAACCTCAAGTCCGTTCTCTAGGAGGTCTGCGTCTTTATTCCTGCCTTACCACTAGGTTCGTCATGACATTTTTTTTTCTTAAATTCCATATATATGTGTTAGCATACGGTATTTGTCTTTTTCTTTCTGACTTACTTCACTCTGTATGACAGACTCTAGGTCTATCCACCTCATTACAAAGAGCTCAATTTCGTTTCTTTTTATGGCTGAGTAATATTCCATTGTATATATGTGCCACATCTTCTTTATCCATTCATCCGATGATGGGCACTTAGGTTGTTTCCATCTCCGGGCTATTGTAAATAGAGCTGCGATGAACATTTTGGTACATGACTCTTTTTGAATTTCGGTTTTCTCAGGGTATATGCCCAGTAGTGGAATTGCTGGGTCATATGGTAGTTCTATTTGTAGTTTTTTAAGGAACCTCCATACTATTCTCCATAGTGGCTGAACCAATTCACATTCCCACCAGCAGTGCAAGAGGGTTCCCTTTTCTCCACACCCTCTCCAGCATTTATTGTTTCTAGATTTTTTGATGATGGCCATTCTGACTGGTGTGAGATGATATCTCATTGTAGTTTTGATTTGAATTTCTCTAATGATTAATGATGTTGAGCATTCTTTCATGTGTTTGTTGGCAGTCTGTATATCTTCCTTGGAGAAATGTCTATTTAGGTCTTCTGCCATTTTTGGAATGGGTTGTTTGCTTTTTTGTTGTTGAGCTGCATGAGCTGCTTGTAAATTTTGGAGATTAATCCTTTGTTGGTTGCTTCATTTGCAAATATTTCCTCCCATTCTGAGGGTTGTCTTTTGGTCTTGTTTATGGTTTCCTTTGCTGTGCAAAAGCTTTGAAGTTTCATTAGGTCCCATTTGTTTATTTTTGTTTTTATTTCCATTACTCTAGGGGGTGGGTCAGAAAGGATCTTGATGTGATTTATGTCATAGAGTGTTCTGCCTATGTTTTCCTCTAAGAGTTTGATAGTTTCTGGCCTTATATTTAGGTCTTTAATCCATTTTGAGCTTATTTTTGTGTATGGTGTTAGGGAGTGTTCTAATTTCATTCTTTTACATGTACCTGTCCAGTTTTCCCAGCACCACTTATTGAAGAGGCTGTCCTGTCTCCACTGTACATTCCTGCCACCTTTATCAAAGATAAGGTGTCCATATGTGCATGGGTTTATCTCTGGGCTTTCTATCCTGTTCCATTGATCTATCTTCCTGTTTTTGTGCCAGTACCATACCGTCTTGATAACTGTAGCTTTGTAGTATAGTCTGAAGTCAGGGAGCCTGATTCCTCCAGTTCCTTTTTTTGTTCTCAAGATTGCTTTGGCTATTCGGGGTCTTTTGTGTTTCCATACAAATTGTGAAATTTTTTGTTCTAGTTCTGTGAAAAATGCCAGTGGTACTTTGATAGGGATTGCATTGAATCTATAGATTGCTTTGGGTAACAGAGTCATTTTCACAATGTTGATTCTTCCAATCCAAGAACATGGTATATGTCTCCATCTATTTGTATCATCTTTAATTTCTTTCATCAGTGTCTTATAGTTTTCTGCATACAGGTCTTTAGTCTCCTTAGGTAGGTTTATTCCTAGATATTTTATTCTTCTTGTTGCAATGGTAAATGGGAGTGTTTTCTTGATTTCACTTTCAGATTTTTCATCATTAGTATATAGGAATGCCAGAGATTTCTGTGCATTAATTTTGTATCCTGCTACTTTACCAAATTCATTGATTAGCTCTAGTAGTTTTCTGGTAGCATCTTTAGGATTCTCTATGTATAGGATCATGTCATCTGCAAACAGTGACAGCTTTACTTCTTCTTTTCCGATTTGGATTCCTTTTATTTCCTTCTCTTCTCTGATTGCTGTGGCTAAAACTTCCAAAACTATGTTGAATAAGAGTGGTGAGAGTGGGCACCCTTGTCTTGTTCCTGATCTTAGTGGAAATGCTTTCAGTTTTTCACCATTGAGGATGATGTTTGCTGTGGGCTTGTCATATATGGCCTTTATTATGTTGAGGAAAGTTCCCTCTATGCCTACTTTCTGCAGGGTTTTTATCATAAATGGGTGTTGAATTTTGTCAAAAGCTTTCTCTGCATCTATTGAGATGATCATATGGATTTTCTCCTTCAATTTGTTAATATGGTTTATCACATTGATAGATTTGCGTATATTGAAGAATCCTTGCATTCCTGGAATAAACCCCGCTTGATCATGGTGTATGATCCTTTTAATGTGCTGTTGGATTCTGTTTGCTAGTATTTTGTTGAGGATTTTTGCATCTATGTTCATCAGTGATATTGGCCTGTAGTTTTCTTTCTTTGTGACATCCTTGCCTGGTTTTGGTATCAAGGTGATGGTGGCCTCGTAGAAGGAGTTTGGGAGTGTTCCTCCCTCTGCTATATTTTGGAAGAGTTTGAGAAGGATAGGTGTTAGCTCTTCTCTAAATGTTTGATAGAATTCGCCTGTGAAGCCATCTGGTCCTGGGCTTTTGTTTGTTGGAAGATTTTTAATCACAGTTTCAATTTCAGGGCTTGTGATTGGTCTGCTCATATTTTCTATTTCTTCCTGATTCAGTCTTGGCAGGTTGTGCATTTCTAAGAATTTGTCCATTTCTTCCAGATTGTCCATTTTATTGGCATAGAGTTGCTTGTAGTAATCTCTCATGATCTCTTTTATTTCTGCAGTGTCCGTTGTTACCTCTCCTTTTTCATTTCTAATTCTATTGATTTGAGTCTTCTCCCTTTTTTTCTTGATGAGTCTGGCTAGTGGTTTATCTATTTTGTTTATCTTCTCAAAGAACCAGCTTTTAGTTTTATTGATCTTTGCTATTGTTTCCTTCATTTCTTTTTCGTTTATTTCTGATCTGATTTTTATGATTTCTTTCCTTCTGCTAGCTTTGGGTTTTTTTTTGTTCTTCTTTCCCTAATTGCTTGAGGTGCAAGGTTAGGTTGTTTATTCTAGATGTTTCGTGCTTCTTAAGGTGGGCTTGTATTGCTATAAACTTCCCCCTTAGAACTGCTTTTGCTGCATCCCACAGGTTTTGGGTCGTTGTGTCTCCATTGTCATTTGTTTCTAGGTATTTTTTGATTTCCCCTTTGATTTCTTCAGTGATCACTTCATTATTAAGTAGTGTATTGTTTAGCCTCCATGTGTTTGTATTTTTTACAGATCTTTTCCTGTAATTGATATCTAGTCTCATGGCATTGTAGTCAGAAAAGATACTTGATACAATTTCAATTTTCTTAAATTTGCCAAGGCTTGATTTGTGACCCAAGATATGATCTATACTGGAGAATGTTCCATGAGCACTTGAGAAAAATGTGTATTCTGTTGTTTTTGGATGAAGTGTCCTATAAATATCAATTAAGTCCGTCTTGTTTAATGTATCATTTAAAGCTTGTGTTTCCTTATTTATTTTCATTTTGGATGATCTGTCCTTGGGTGAAAGTGGGGTGTTTAAGTCCCCTACTATGAATGTGTTACTGTCAATTTCCCCTTTTATGGCTGTTAGTATTTGCCTTATGTATTGAGGTGCTCCTATGTTGGGTGCATAAATATTTACAATTGTTATATCTTTTTCTTGGATCAATCCCTTGATCATTATGTAGTGTCCTTCTTTGTCTCTTTTAATAGTCCTTATTTTAAAGTCTATTTTGTCTGATATGAGAATTGCTACTCCAGCTTTCTTTTGGTTTCCATTTGCATGGAATATCTTTTTCCATCCCCTTACTTTTAGTCTGTATGTGTCTCTAGGTCTGAAGTGGGTCTCTTGTAGACAGCATATATAAGGGTCTTGTTTTTGTATCCATTCAGCTAATCTGTGTCTTTTGGTGGGAGCATTTAGTCCATTTACATTGAAGGTAATTATCGATATGTATGTTCCTATTCCCATTTTCTAAATTGTTTTGGGTTCGTTATTATAGGTCTTTTCCTTCTCTTGTGTTTCTTGCCTAGAGAAGATCCTTTAGCATTTGTTGTAAAGCTGGTTTGGTGATGCTGAACTCTCTCAGCTTTTGCTCTCTGTAAAGGTTTTAATTTCTCCATCAAATCTGAATGAGATCCTTGCTGGGTAGAGTAGTCTTGGCTGCAGGTTTTTCCCCTTCATCACTTTCAGTATGTCCTGCCACTCCCTTCTGGCTTGTAGGGTTTCTGCTGAGAGATCGGCTGTTAACCTTATGGGGATTCCCTTATGTGTTATTTGTTGTTTTTCCCTTGCTGCTTTTAATATGCTTTCTTTGTATTTAATTTTTGACAGTTTGATTAATATGTGTCTTGGTGTATTTCTCCTTGTATTTATCCTGTATGGGACTCTCTGTGCTTCCTGGACTTGATTAACTATTTCCTTTCCCATATTAGGGAAGTTTTCAACTATAATCTCTTCAAATATTTTCTCAGTCCCTTTCTTTTTCTCTTCTTCTTCTGGAACCCCTATAATTCGAATGTTGGTGCGTTTAATGTTGTCCCAGAGGTCTCTGAGACTGTCCTCAGTTCTTTTCATTCTTTTTTCTTTATTCTGCTCTGCAGTAGTTATTTCCACTATTTTATCTTCCAGGTCACTTATCCGTTCTTCTGCCTCAGTTATTCTGCTATTGATCCCATCTAGAGTATTTTTCATTTCATTTATTGTGTTGTTCATCGTTGCTTGTTTCATCTTTAGTTCTTCTAGGTCCTTGTTAACTGATTCTTGCATTTTGTCCATTCTATTGTCTATTCTATCTCCAAGATTTCGGATCAACCTTACTATCATTATTCTGAATTCTTTTTCAGGTAGACTGCCTCTTTCCTCTTCATTTGTTAGGTCTGGTGCATTTTTATCTTGCTCCTTTATCTGCTGTGTGTTTTTCTGTTTTCTCATTTTGCTTATCTTACTGTGTTTGGGGTCTCCTTTTTGCAGGCTGCAGGTTCGTAGTTCCTCCTGTTTTTGATGTCTGTCTCCAGTGGCTAAGGTTGGTTCAGTGGGTTGTGTAGGCTTCCTGGTGGAGGGGACTAGTGCCTGTGTTGTGGTGGATGAGGCTGGATCTTGTCTCTCTAGTGGGCAGGTTCACGTCTGGTGGTGTGTTTTGGGGTGTCTGTGGCCTTATTATGATTTTAGGCAGCCTCTCTGCTAATGGGTGGGGTTGTGTTCCTGTTTTGCTAGTTGTTTGGCACAGGTTGTCCAGCACTGTGGCTTGCTGGTCGTTGAGTTAAGCTGGGTGCTGGTGTTAAGATGGAGGCCTCTGGGAGATTTTCGCCATTTGATATTATGTGGAGCTGGGAGGTCTCTTGTGGACCAGTGTCCTGAAGTTGGCTCTCCTACCTCAGAGGCAGAGCCCTGACTCCTGGCTGGAGCACCGAGAGCCTTTCATCCACACGGCTCAGAATAAAAGGGAGAAAAAGTAGAGGGAATTAGCAGAAGTATGAGGAAAGAAAGAAGGAAAGGAGGGAAGGAAGGAAGGAAGGAAGGAAGGAAGAAAGAAGCAAAGAAGGAAAGAAGGCAAGAAGGAACGAAAGGAGGGAGGGATGGAGGGAGGAAGGAAGGAAGGAGGGAAAGAAGGAAAAACAGAAAGAAAGAAGATACAGTAAAAATAAAATAAAGTATAATAAAGTTATTGAATTAAAAAATTCTTAATTAGAAAAAAAAAAGAAAAAGGGACGGATAGAACCTTAGGACAAATGTTGGAAGCAAAGCTATACAGACAAAGTCTTACACAGAAGCGTACACATACACCCTCACAAAAAGAGGTAAAGGGGGAAAAATCATAAATCTTGCTGTCAGAGACCACCTCCTCAATTTGGGATGATTCGTTGTCTAAAGGAGGGAAGGAAGGAAGGAAAGAAAGAAAGAAAGAAAGAAAGGACGAAGGTAAAGTATAATAACTTTCTTAAAATTAAAATTGATTATTAAGAAAAAAATTTTAAGAAAAAACCATGGACGGATAGAACCCTAGGACAAATGGTGGAAGCAAGACTATACAGACAAGATCTCACACAGAAGCCTACACATACACATTCACAAAAAGAGGAATAGGGAAAAAAATCATAGATCTTGCTCCCAAAGTCCACCTCCTTAATTTGGGATGATTGGCTGTCTATTCATGTATTCCACAGATGCAGGGTATATCAAGTTGATTGTGGAGCTTTAATCCGCTGCTTCTGAGGCTGCTGGGAGAGATTTCCCTTTCTCTTCTTTGTTCTCACAGCTCCCAGGGGCTCAGCTTTGGATTTGGCCCTGCCTCTGCGTGTAGGTCGCTGGAGGGCGTCTGTTTTTTGCTCAGACAGGACGGGGTTAAAGGAGCCGCTGATTCGGGGGTTCTGGCGTACTGAGGCCGGCGGGGAGAGAGGGGCACGGAATGCGGGGCGGGCCTGCGGCGGCAAAGTCCGGCGTGACCCTGCACCAGCCCGAGGCCCACCGTGCGCTCTCCCGGGGAAGTCGTCCCCGGATCCCGGGAACCCGGCAGTGGCGGGCTGCACAGGCTCCGCAGAAGAGGGGCGTGGAGAGCGACCTGCGCTCGCACACAGGCCCCTTGGTGGCGGCAGCGGCAGCAGCAGCCCCAACGTCTCCCGCCCGCCTCTGGGGTCCGCGCCTCCAGCCGCGGCTTGCGCCCGTCTCTGGAGTCCGCGCCCTCAGCCGCGGCTCGTGCCTGTCTCTGGGGTCCGCGCCCTCAGCTGCGGCTTGCGCCCGTCTCTGGGGTCCGCGCTTTTAGCCGCGGCTCGCGCCCGTCTCTGGAGTTCCTTTAAGCAGCGTTCTTAAACCCCTCTCCTCACGCACCAGGAAACAAAGAGGGAAGAAAAAGTCTCTTGCCTCTTCGGCAGGTGCAGGCTTTTCCCCGGACTCCCTCCCGGCTAGCTGTGGTGCACTAACCCCTTCAGGCTATGTTCAAGCCGCCAACCCCAGTCCTCTCCCTGCGCTCCGTCCGAAACCGAAACCCGAGCCTCAGAGCCTCAGCTCGCAGCCCCGCCCGTCCCGGCGGGTGAGCAGACAAGCCTCTCGGGCTGGTGAGTGCCGGTCGGCACCGATCCTCTGTGCGGGAATCTCCCGGCTTTGCCCTCCGCACCCGTTGCTGTGCACTCCTCCGCGGCTTCGAAGCTCCCCCCTCCGCCTCCCGCAGTCTCCGCCCATGAAGGGGCTTCCTAGTGTGTGGAAACTTTTCCTCCTTCACAGCTCCCTCCCACTGGTGCAGGTGCCGTCCCTATTCTTTTGTCTCTGTTTATTCTTTTTTCCTTTTGCCCTACCCAGGTACGTGGGGAGTTTCTTGCCTTTTGGGAGGTCTGAGGTCTTCTGCCAGCCTTCAGTAGGTGTTCTGTAGGAGTTGTTCCACGTGTAGATGTATTTCTGGTGTATCTGTGGAGAGGAAGGTGATCTCCGCGTCTTATTCTTCCGCCATCTTCCGAGAGTCTCCTAGAGAGTTTTTAAATTACAAAGTCAAGTTCCATATAGTTATGGGATATTAAAATTATGTATTTCATATTAGATGGCTAGTGGTAGTTTGTATTTTTTCTACAAATTGTACCGTTACACATAAGTTGTTAAATTTATCTGCATAGTTTCTTATAATTTTATTTCCGTATTGTCTGTAATATGTGTAGTGATAACTGCTTTTCTTTCCTGATATTTGTTATTTGTTTTAATTTTTGTCAATCTTGCTAGAGATTTGTCTATTTTATTGATTTTTTTCAAAGAAACAGTTTTTTCTTTTATTGATTCATTCCTTTTAAAATTTCATTAATTTTCTGCTCTTATCTTTTTTTCCTTCTTCATACTTGTTTTGTATGGTATTTTTTTCTTGAGGTGGGAATTCACATTATTGGTTTGAAATTGTTTCTCTTTTCTTATACATATATTTAGTACTCTAAATATCCCTCTTATCACTGCTTTAACTGTGTCACACAAATTTTGGTATGTTGTATTTTCATTTTTATTTAGTTCAGTACATTTTTTTAGTTCCCTTGTGATTTAATGATTGACCCATGCATTATTTAGAAGTGTGTTGTTTAGTGTTTAAGTGTAAGTTGATATTCCTATTATTTTTCTGTATTTAACTTCCAATTTGATGCCATAGCCTTTGGAGGATACACTTTGTATGATTTCAATTCATTTAAAATTTTGGAATTTGCTCAAGCGTACGTGATATAGACCATATTGATGATCTAGTTTCCTGGATATTTGCAAAGAATCTATATTCTGCTGGAGTTTGAATGCTAAACAAATAGTAAAATTGCATTGTCTGATGATGTTGTTGAGTTCTTCTATAGTCTTCCTTGTTTTCTATGTCTTCCTGTCAAGTGTTAAGTTAGTTTAGCAGTGTTGAATTATCCACTGTAATTGTAGATTGTTCATTTTTCCTTACGTTTTGTAAATTTTTGTCACTTATTTTGCAGTGACAAAATATTCTATTGATGAGAACATACACATATATGATTATTTTGTCTTGGTGGATTGACCCCTTTATCTTTATATCATCTCCCTTTTGGTCTCTGGTTATTTTCTTTCCTTTGAAATCTAGTATATCTGATACTAATGTAGCCACTTCTGCTAATTTTTCATTTTTACTTTTTCTTTTTTTAATATAATTGATTTCCAATATTATATTTGTTTCAGGTGTACAACAAAGTGATACAACATTTTTTATAGATTATACCCTATTTAAAGTTATTACAAAATAATGGCTATATTTCCCTGCACTTTACAATATATCCTTGATGCTTATTTATTTTATACATAGTAGCTGGTATCTCTCTCTCTATCTCTTTTTTTTTTTCAGCCATGCTTGTGGCATGTGGGATCTTATTTCCTGGACCAAGGATCAAACCCATGCCCCCTGCATTGGGACCATGGAGTCTTAACAATTAGACCACCAGGGAAGTCCCAGCTTGTATCTCTTAATTCCCTACTTCTATATTGCTCCATACCCTTCCATCTCCCTGCTGGTAACCATTAGCTTGTTCTTTATATGTGTTAGTCTGTTTTGTTTTGCTATATACATTCATACGTTTTATTTTTATATTCTGTATGTAAGTGGTAAGATAGAGTATTTCTCTCTAACTTATTTCAGTAGCATAATATCCTCTTGGTCCATCAACATTGTTGTAAATGGCAGAATTTCCATGTTTTTATGGCTAATATTCCATTGTGTATGTGTGTATATATATATATATATATATACATACATATATATATATACACATACCACTTGTTTATCCATTCATTTCTTGATGGACACTTAGGTTGCTACCATATCTTGGCTGTTGTAAACAATACTGCTATGAAAATTGGGGTGCATGCATTTTTTCAAATTAGTGGGGATTTTTTGTATATATACTCAGGAGTGGAAATTTTCTGTTTTGTATATATATTCATTTGTATTATATTTTAGATTTCACATATAAGTTATATCATGCAGTATTTTTCTTCTCTGATTTATTTCACTAAGAATAATATCTCATAGGTCCATTCATGTTGCTGCAAATGGCAGAATTTCTTTCTTTGTTATGTCTGAGTAACATTCCATTACTTGTATATATACCATACCTTATTAATCCAGTTATCTATTGATGGGCAGGGGGGTTGCTTCCATGTCTTGGGTACTGTAAATAATGCTGCTGTGAATATTTTGGAGCATGAAACTTTTTGAGTTAGTGCTTTTGTTTTTTCTGCATATATACCCAGTAATGAAACTGCTGGATAATACGGTAGTTCTATTTTTAGTTTTTAAGTACCCTTCATACTGTTCTCCATAGTGGCTGCACCAACTTACATGCCCAGTAACAGTGTAATAGGGTTCCATTTTATCCACATCTTCACCAACATTTGTTGTTTGTAGACTTTTTGATAATAGCCATTTTGACAGGTATGGGGGGGATATCTCAGTGTTGTTTTGATTTGTATTTCTCAGAGATATAGTGATATTAAGCATTTTTTTGTGTGCTTGTTGACTATGCATATCTTCTTCGGATATATATATATATATATATATATATATATATATATATATATATATATATATATATAGTATATCTTCTTCCACTTCAGGCTTTCTGCCCATTTTTAATCAGGTTGTTTGGTTTTTGATAGTAAATTTTATGAGCTGTTATATATTTTGCATATTAACCTCTTACAGGTCATGTTATTTGCAAATATTTTCTCCCATTCAGAAGAGTGTCTTTTTCTTTTGTCAATTGTTTCCTTTTCTGTGCAAAAGGTTTTAAGTTTAAGTAGGTTCCATTAGTACATTGTTACTTTTGTTGCTTTTGCCTTAGGAGACAGATCAAAAAAAATATTGCTACGATTTTTGTCAAAGAGCATTCAGCCTATGTTCCCTCCTAGGAGTTTTATGGTTCCAAGTCTTACATATAGGTCTTAATCTACTTTGAGTTTATTTTTTCATGTGGTGTGAGAAAAATGTTCTAATTTCATTCTGTTTCATGTAGCTGTCCAGTTTTCCCAACACCACATATTGAAGAGACTGCTTTTTCTACATTGTGTATTCTTGCCTCTTTTGTCATAGATTAAAGACAATAGGTACATGGGTTTAATTCTGGACTCTATTCTGTTTCATTGAGCCATGTATCTGTTTTTCTGGCAGTACCATGCTATTTTGATTACTATAGCTTTGTATTATAGTCTCATCAGGGAGCATGATACCTCGAGCTTTTATTTTATTCCCAAGATTCCTTTGGCAATTCAACCTTTTATTGTGATTTCATATAAAGTTTAGGATTACTTGTCTAATTCTTTGAAAAATATCATGGGTAATTGATAGGCATAGCATTATATCTGTAGATTGCCTTGGGTAGAATGGACATTTTAACAATATTAATTCGTATAATCCAAGAACACAGAATGTCTTTCCATCTGTTTATATTGTCTTCAATCTCTTTCATCAATGTCATAATTTTCAGAGTTTAGGTCTTTTACCTCCTTAGGTAGGTTTATTCCGATATATTTTTTTCAACACAATGATAAATTCAAGCAATATTATTTTGTTATTTCACAGACTAGAATCAGATATTTCAGCCTGTTTGCTACTTCACACTCCTATCTCAGTGAAGCTGATTTTCTGACTCTAGTGCTTTTAATTCTGGTTTGTTCTTCAATTTACAGTAAACTAGATACTGTGGATCTTTTATTTTTCTTATACCTTTTGTACCATGTGATTTTTTTTAATTGAGTGAAAACCTATAATAGACAATTTACCATTTTAACAATTTTTAAAGTGTACAATTGAGTGGAATTTAGTACATTCAAAATTTTTTGGAAGCCATTTCAACTCTCTCATTCCAGAACATTTTTGTCACCACAAAAGGAAGCTCCATACCCATTAAGCAGTTGCTCCCCATTTTTCCCCTAGTCCCTTGCAACCACTAATCTCCTTTCTTTCTCCATGGATTTTCCTATTCTGGACATTGCAAATAAATGTGATTATAAACTACGCTGCCAGGCTTCCCTGTTGGCGTGGTGGTTGAGAGCCCACCTGCCAATGCAGGGGACAAGGGTTCGTGCCTCGGTCTAGGAGGATCCCACATGCCATGGAGTGGCTGGGCCCATGAGCCATGGTCACTGAGCCTGTGCGCCCGGAGCCTGTGCTCCACAACGGGAGAGGCCACAACAGTGAGAGGCCTGCGTACTGCAAAAAAAAAACACAAAAAAAACACAAAAAAAACACCACAACTATGCTGCCATTTCTCTCAGGTTTCTTTCACATAACATTTTCAGAGTTCATATGTATTGTAGCATGTGTCAGTACTTCATTACTTTATATGGGTGAATAATATTCCATTGTATATATATATATATATATATATATATATATATATATATATATATATATATATATGCTGCATACTGTTTATCCATTCATCAGTTGGTGAAGATTTGGGATTTTTTCCAACTTTGGCTATTGTTAGAAGATTTTCTGTGAACATTCATGTTCAAGTGTTTGTTTGAGCACCTTTTTCAACTATTTTGTTTGCTCCAAGTCTTTAACCACTTCCTAGAGCTCTGGCAAATTTGTTTCTCACAGCTTCTGCTTCTTATTTTCAATTTTTTGTTGGTGAGCAAGAGGTTAGAGCTGCCTACTCTGCCATTTTGCTGATAACATGCAGTAATAACTACTGTATTCATGAACTTTAAAATAATTTCAATTATCCTTATTTTCCAAGAATAAACCTTGTTTATCCAGAGAGTTGCTACTTTTAAGCTCTATTGAATATTATTTACTAATATTTTATTTTGAAAATTTGCATTGATACTCATAAATGAAATTAGTTTATAGTTTCTTCTGTTATCCCCCCCTAATATCTTTATACTTTCTGGTGCTAATGTTGTACTGAATTTATAAAATAACCGTGAAAGTCTTATAAAGCCCTATAAATGGACAGAAGTGTTTAAATAGTTTAACAGAATATTAGTTTACTTAAGAGTTTAAGTAATTTTCACATGATAGCATTTGCACCAGGCACATTTTTGTGAATAGTTTTTCGACAAATTTCTCCTTTTCTTTCATGCTTCTTGAATTATTTCGGTTTTCTATCCTGTTTTAATCGAAATTCATTAATTTATCATTTCTGTAAAACTTTTCATTTGACTTTTTCATTTGCATAGAATTATAGAAGTTGTGCACATGTTTTTGTAAGTTCCTTTTTCTGTGTTAATATCCTGCTTTCATAATAATTTGTGAGAAGTAGTATTTTCTGCCATTCATCTGGTGCATTGCATTTTTCACCAAATATCAACACTTTGCTCTAGTTATCACTTCAAATGTGTTTTCAATTTAATTAATTTATATTTTAAAATTAATTACTAGCCCTTGTTCTTTCCTTAGGTTTATCCATTGTTATTTTCTTAAATTTTGTTGGATCTTAATTCATTTTAATTCACTTTAAACATCAAAATTCTTTAATATTAATGATTTTCTAAGTGTTGCTTGTTGCATAGGGTTCTCAGCTTATTTTCAATATCTATATCAGAGGTGGAAAATAGGTTTCATTTCTCATAATTTCATGAACGGATATGATAATGGCTAAGCAAATTATTATGTTTATGAATGTTTGAAGCTATAATCTCCACGCAGTGGGATAGGATTCCCTAATCAAAATATTCTGCTAAGAGTTTGGAAAGGGAATGGAATTTTAAAAACATATATTTGACTTCCCAAACTATAACTCATTACTTTTAGTTGCTTTTTATTTTTAATTCAAAGTTGTTTAATAGTTTTTTTACATCTTTATTGGAGTATAATTGCTTTACAATGTTGTTAGTTTCTGCCCTATAACAAAGTGAATCAGCTATATGTATACATATATCCCCATATCTCCTCCCTCTTGCATCTCTCTTACACCCTCCCTATCCCACCCCTCTGTGTGGTCACAAAGCAGCAAGCTGATCTTCCTGTGCTATGTGGCTGCTTCCCACTAGCTATCTGTTTTACATTTGGTAGTGTATATATGTCAATGCTACTCTCTCACTTCGTTCAAGCTTCCCATTTCCCCCTCCACTTATCCTCAAGACTCTTCTCTGTGTCTGCATCTTTATTCCTGTCCTGCCTCTAGGTTCATCAGAACCATATTTTTTCTTTTTAGGTTTCATATATATGTGTTAGCATAATATTTGTTTTTCTATTTCTGACTTACTTTACTCTGTATGACAGATTGTAGGTCCATCCACCTCACTACAAATAACTCAATTTTGTTTCTTTTTATGGCTGAGTAAAATTCCATTGTATATATGTGCCACATCTTCTTCATCCGTTCATCTGTTGATGGACATTTAGGTTGTTTCCATGTCCTGGCTATTGTAAATAGTGCTGCAGTGAACACTGTGGTACATGACTCTTTTTGAATTACAGTTTTCTCAGGGTATATGCCCAGTAGCGGGATTGCTGAGTCATATGGTAGTTCTATTTTTAGTTTTCTAAGGAGCCTCCATACTGTTCTCCATAGTGGCTGTATCAATTTATATTCCCACCAAAAGTACAAGAGGGTTCCCTTTTCTCCACACCCTCTCCAACATTTATTGTTTGTAGATTTTTTGATGATGGACATTCTGACTGGTGTGAGGTGATAATTCATTGTGGTTTTGATTTGCATTTCTCTAATGATTAGTGATGTTGAGTATTCTTTCATGTGTTTGTTGGTAATTTGTATATCTTCTTTGGAGAAATGTCTATTTAGATCTGATGATTTTTGAATTGGTTTGTTTGGTTTCTTGATTTTTTTTAACATCTTTATTGGGGTATAATTGCTCCACCTCATTACAAATAGCTCAATTTCGTTTCTTTTTATGGCTGAGTAATATTCCATTGTATATATGTGCCACATCTTCTTTATCCATTCATCCGATGATGGGCACTTAGGTTGTTTCTATCTCCGGGCTATTGTAAATAGAGCTGCAATGAACATTTTGGTACATGACCCTTTTTGAATTATGGTTTTCTCAGGGTATATGCCCAGTAGTGGGATTGCTGGGTCATACGGTAGTTGTATTTTTAGTTTTTTAAGAAACCTCCATACTGCTCTCCATAGTGGCTGAACCAATTCACATTCCGACCAGCAGTGCAAGAGTGTTCCCTTTTCTCCACACCCTCTCCAGCATTTATTGTTTCTAGATTTTTTGATGATGGCCATTCTGACTGGTGTGAGATGATATCTCATTGTAGTTTTGATTTGCATTTCTCTAATGATTAATGATGTTGAGCATTCTTTCATGTGTTTGTTGGCGGTCTGTATATCTTCTTTGGAGAAATGTCTATTTAGGTCTTCTGCCCATTTTTGGATTGGGTTGTTTGTTTATTTGTTATTGAGCTGCATGAGCTGCTTGCAAATTTTGGAGATTAATCCTTTGTTGGTTGCCCCATTTGCAAATATTTTCTCCCATTCTGAGTGTTGTCTTTTGGTCTTGTTTATGGTTTCCTTTGCTGTGCAAAAGCTTTGAAGTTTCATTAGGTCCCATTTGTTTATTTTTGTTTTTATTTCCATTACTCTAGGAGGTGGGTCAGAAAGGATCTTGCTGTGATTTATGTCATAGAGTGTTCTGCCTATGTTTTCCTCTAAGAGTTTGATAGTTTCTGGCCTTACATTAAGGTCTTTAATCCATTTTGAGCTTATTTTTGTGTATGGTGTTAGGGAGTGATCTAATCTCATACTTTTACATGTACCTGTCCAGTTTTCCCAGCACCACTTGTTGAAGAGGCTGTCCTTTCTCCACTGTACATTCCTGCCACCTTTATCAAAGATAAGTTGTCCATATGTGTGTGGGTTTATCTCTGGGCTTTCTATCCTGTTCCATTGATCTATCTTTCTGTTTTTGTGCCAGTACCATACTGTCTTGATTACTGTAGCTTTGTAGTATAGGCTGAAGTCAGGGAGCCTGATTCCTCCAGCTCCTTTTTTCGTTCTCAAGATTGCTTTGGCTATTTGGGGTCTTTTGTGTTTCCATACAAATTGCAAAATTTATTGTTCTAGTTCTGTGAAAAATGCCAGTGGTAGTCTGATAGGGATTGCATTGAATCTATAGATTGCTTTGGGTAGTAGAGTTATTTTCAAAGTGTTGATTCTTCCAATCCAAGAACATGGTATATCTCTCCATCTATTTGTATCATCTTTAATTTCTTTCATCAGTGTCTTATAACTTTCTGCATACAGGTCTTTTGCCTGCATAGGTAGGTTTTTTCTGAGATATTTTATTCTTTTTGTTGCAATGGTAAATGGGAGTGTTTTCTTGAATTCACTTTCAGATTTTTCATCATTAGTATATAGGAATGTGAGAGATTTCAGTTCATTAATTTTGTATCCTGCCACTTTACCAAATTCATTGATTAGCTCTAGTAGTTTTCTGGTAGCATCTTTAGGATTCTCTATGTATAGGATCATGTCATCTGCAAACAGTGACAGCTTTACTTCTTCTTTTCCGATTTGGATTCCTCTTATTTCCTTTTCTTCTCTGGTTGCTGTGGCTAAAACTTCCAAAACTATGTTGAATAAGAGTGGTGAGAGTGGGCAGCCTTGTCTTGTTCCTGATCTTAGTGGAAATGCTTTCAGTTTTTCACCATTGAGGATGATGTTTGCTGTGGGCTTGTCATATATGGCCTTTATTATGTTGAGGAAAGTTCGCTCTATGTCTACTTTCTGCAGGGTTTTTATCATAAATGGGTGTTGAATTTTGTCAAAAGCTTTCTCTGCATCTATTGAGATGATCATATGGTTTTTCCCCTTCAATTTGTTACTATGGCTTATCACATTGATAGATTTGCGTATATTGAAGAATCCTTGCTTTACTGGAATAAACCCCACTTGATTATGGTGTATGATCCTTTTAATGTGCTGTTGGATTCTGTTTGCTAGTATTTTGTTGAGGATTTTTGCATCTATGTTCATCAGTGATATTGGACTGTAGTTTTCTTTCTTTGTGACATCCTTCTCTGGTTTTGGTATCAAGGTGATGGTGGCCTCGTAGAAAAATTTGGGAGTGTTCCTCCCTCTGCTATATTTTGGAAGAATTTGAGAAGGATAGGTGTTAGCTCTTCTCTAAATGTTTGATAGAATTCGCCTGTGAAGCCATCTGGTCCAGGGCTTTTTTTTGTTGGAAGATTTTTTTTTTTTTTTTTTTTTTTACTTTTAGAATTTTTTTTTAACATCTTTATTGGGGTATAATTGCTTTACAATGGTGTGTTAGTTTCTGCTTTATAACAAAGTGAATCAGTTATACATATACATATGTTTCCATATGTCTTCCCTCTTGCATCTCCCTCCCTCCCACCCTCCCTATCCCACCCCTCCAGGCTGTCACAAAGCACCGAGCCAATATCCCTGTGCCATGCGGCTGCTTCCCACTAGCTATCTACCTTACTACGTTTGCTAGTGTGTATATGTCCATGACTCTCTCTCACCCTGTCACAGTTCACCCTTCCCCCTCCCCATAACCTCAAGTCTGTTCTCTAGTAGGTCTGCGTCTTTATTCCTGCCTTACCCCTAGGTTCTTCATGATATTTTTTTTCTTAAATTCCATACATATGTGTTAGCATATGGTATTTGTCTTTTTCTTTCTGACTTACTTCACTCTGTATGACAGACTCTAGGTCTATCGACCTCATTACAAATAGCTCAATTTCGTTTCTTTTTATGGCTGAGTAATATTCCATTGTATATATGTGCCACATCTTCTTTATCCATTCATCCGATGATGGGCACTTAGGTTGTTTCCATCTCCAGGCTATTGTAAATAGAGCTGCAATGAACATTTTGGTACATGACTCTTTTTGAATTTTGGTTTTCTCAGGGTATATGCCCAGTAGTGGGTTTGCTGAGTCATATGGTAATTTTATTTGTAGTTTTTTAAGGAACCTCCATACTGTTCTCCATAGTGGCTGAACCAATTCACATTCCCACCAGCAGTGCAAGAATGTTCCCTTTTCTCCACACCCTCTCCAGCATTTATTGTTTCTAGATTTTTTGATGATGGCCATTCTGACTGGTGTGAGATGATATCTCATTGTAGTTTTGATTTGAATTTCTCTAATGATTAATGATGTTGAGCATTCTTTCATGTGTTTGTTGGCAGTCTGTATATCTTCTCTGGAGAAATGTCTATTTAGGTCTTCTGCCCATTTTTGGATTGGGTTGTTTGTTTATTTGTTATTGAGCTGCATGAGCTGCTTGTAAATTTTGGAGATTAATCCTTTGTCGGTTGCTTCATTTGCAAATATTTCCTCCCATTCTGAGGGTTGTCTTTTGGTCTTGTTTATGGTTTCCTTTACTGTGCAAAAGCTTTGAAGTTTCATTAGGTCCCATTTGTTTATTTTCTTTTTTATTTCCATTACTCTAGGAGGTGGGTCAGAAAGGATCTTGCTGTGATTTATGTCATAGAGTGTTCTGCCTATGTGTTCCTCTAAGAGTTTGATAGTTTCTGGCCTTGCAGTTAGGTCTTTAATCCATTTTGAGCTTATTTTTGTGTATGGTGTTAGGAGTGATCTAATCTCATACTTTTACATGTACCTGTCCAGTTTTCCCAGCACCACTTATTGAAGAGGCTGTCCTTTCTCCACTGTACATTGCTGCCACCTTTATCAAAGATAAGGTGTCCATATGTACGTGGGTTTATCTCTGGGCTTTCTACCCTCTTCTATATTTCTGTTTTTATGCCAGTACCATACTCTCTTGATTACTGTAGCTTTGTAGTTTAGTCTGATCAGGGAGCCTGATTCCTCCATCTCCGTGTTTTCTTTCTCAAGATTGCTTTGCCTATTTGGGTTCTTTTGTGTTTCCATACAAATTGTAAAAATTTTTGTTCTAGTTCTGTGAAAAATGCCCTTGGTAGTTTGATAGGGATTACATTGAATCTGTAGATTGCTTTGTATAGTTCTTTGTTTGATAGGTTTTATTTGCTTTAGTAAGGCTTCAATACTGTGTACTATGGAGGATGCTGTGATAAGCCACCCTATGACCTTGAGGAATGATGGGCTTTTTACCCCAGATTCTTGGTGTACAGCAGGAAGACCGCTCTCAGCCTCAGCTTAAAGAACAAGGACATGTCCTATTCTGAGGTTGACTCAAAGCCTATGACTGATTTAAGCAAGCGTGTAAATGTCTAGCCTTCTAGTCCCACCTGTTGTTTTCTAAACTTAATTATATTTGATTTACAATATTATATTACTTTCAGGTGTATGACTTAGTGATTCATTGTTTTTATATATATACTCCACTGAAATTATTACAATATAATGGATATATTTTTCTGTGCTTTACAACACTTGCTTTTGGCTCAACTATTTTACACATAGTAGTTTGTTTCTCTTAATCCCATACCCATATCTTGCCCCTGCAGCCTTCCCTCTCCTCAGTGGAAAGCACTAGTTTGTTCCCCATTTTTTGGGAGAATTTTTCTATTTTGTTATATATGTGTTTGTTTTATATTTTAGATTTCACACATAATTGATAAAATCACCTTTCTCTGACTTATTTTACTAAACATAATACTCTCTAGGTCCATTTACGTTGTTGTAAATGGCAAAATTTTTATTATTTTTCATGGCTGAATAATATTCCTGTGTGTGTGTGTGTGTGTGTGTGTGTGTGTGTGTGTGTGTGTGTGTAGAGCACTTCTTCTTTATCCATTCATCTGTTGATGGACACTTAGGTTGCTTCCATATATTGGCTATTGTAAATAATGCAGCCATGAACATTGAGTACATTTATCCTTTCAATTTAGTGTTTTCATTTTCTTCAAATATATATCTGGGAGTGGAATTTCTGAATCAAATGGTAGTTCTATCTTTAGATATTTGAGGAACATACAGTTTTCCACAGTGGCCACAAGAATACTCTCCCACCAACATTGTAGAAAGGTTCCCTTTTTTCCACATCATTGCCAACATTTTTTATTTGTGGTCTTTTTGACAATAACCATTCTGACCAGAGTGAGTTGCTATCTTTTTGTTTTGATTTGTATTTCTCTGGTGATTATTGATTTTGAGTATCTTTTCATGTGCCTGTAGGCAATCTTTATATCTTCTTTAGTAAGATGTCTCTTCAGGCCTTCTGCCCATTTTTTAATTGAGTTGTTTGTTATTTTTGAGATTGAGCTGTGTGTGCTTTTTATATTTTGGATATTCATGCATTATTGGTCATATCACTTGCAAGTGCTTTTTGTTGATGGTTTCCTTTGTTCTATAAAAAGGTTTTAAGTTTAATTAGGTCCAACTTGTTTATTTTTGCTTTTATTTCTTTTGAGTTGGGAGACCTACTGAAGAAAATATTGCTACAATTTATTTCAAAGAGTGTTCTGTGTTCACTTCTAGGGGTTTTATGGTTTCAGATTTTAAATTTAGATATTTAATCCATTTTTATTTTATATAGGATGTGGGTAAATGTTGTGACCTCATTTTTTTACATGTAGCTGTTCAGTTTTCCCAGCACCATTCATTAAAGACACTGTTGTTTTTCTTTTCCACTGTATACTCCTGCCTCCTTTGTTGTAGATTAATTAACCATAGGTGTATCAATTTATTTCTGGGCTAACTATTCTCTTCCCTTTATCCATGTGTCTTTTTTGTGCCAGTAGCATTCTATTTGGATTACTGTAGCTTTGTAGTGTAGTCTGGGAGGGTGATACTTCCAGCTTTATTCCTTTTTCTCAAGATTGTTCTGGCAATTCTACATCTTATGTTGGTCCATATAAATTTTAAGATTATGTGTTCTAGTTCTGTGAAAAATGTCATGGGTATTTTGATAGAGATTTCATTATTGCTTTGGGTGGTATGACCATTTAAGTATTAACTCTTCCAATTAAAGAATATGGGATAAATTTCCGTTTCATTTTATCCTTTTTAATTCCTTCATTAATATTTTACAGTTTTCATCCTATAGGTCTTTCACTTTCTTATTAAGTTTATTCCTAGGTGTTTTATCATTTTTGGTGCAATTTTAAATGGGATTATCTTGCTTTATCTTTCTGATAGTTCATTATTGTAGTATAGAAAAGCAACAGATTTCTGTATATTAACCTAGTGTCCTACTTTACTGAATTTATTCATTAGTTCTGATAGGTTTTTGGTGGTGACTTTAGGGTTTTATATATATAGTACCATGTTACCTGCAATTAGTGACAGTTTTACTTCTTCTTTTCCAGTTTAGATTCCTTTTGCTTCTTTTTCTTGTCTGATTGCTGAGGGTAAGCATTCCAATGCTATATGAAATAGAAGTGGCAAGAGTGGGCATCCTTGTCTTTTCCTGATTTTAGAGGAAAGGTTTCTCAACATTGCATATGATATTAGCTGTGTGTTTGTCATAAATGGCCTTTATTTTGTTTAGATATGGTCTCTCTGTGTCAACCATAATGAGAATTTTTATCATGAGTGGATGCTGAATTTTGTCAAAGGATTTTTCTAAATTTATTGTGATGATCATGTGATCTTTATTCCTCAGTTTGTTAATGAGGTGTATACATTGATTGACTTGTGAATATTGAACTATCCTTGCATCCCTGGGATAAATCTCACTTCATCATGGCATAAGATCATTTTTATATATTGTTGAGTTAAGTTTGCTAATATTTTGTTTAGGATTTTTGCATCTGTGTTCATTAAAGATATTTGCCTGTAATTTTTTAGAGTGTCTTTGTCTGGTATTGGAATCAGGAATTTTGGCCTTGTAGAATGAATTTGAGTGTGTTCCATCCTCTTCGATTTTTTGGAATAGTTGGAGAAGGATAGGGTATTAGCGTTTTTAATGAGTTTGGTAGAATTCCTCTGTGAAGCCAGACTTTTGTTTTCTGGGAGCTTTGTTTTGTTTTTTAAATCACAGTTTCAATTCCACTGCCAGTGATTGGTCTCCTCAGTTTGTCTATTATTTTCTGATTCAGTATTGGCAGTTTGTTTCTGTAAATTTGTCAATTTTGCTAGGTTCCCTACTTTGTTGGTATGTACCTGTTCACAGTATTCTCTTATGATTTCTTGTATCTCTGTAGTATTTGTTATTTCTCCTCTTTGTTTTCTTATTTTGTTTACTTCGGTCCTCTTTCTTTTCTTATTGGTGAGCCTGGCTAACAGTTTACCAATTTTGTTTCTTTGTTTAAAGAGCAATCTCTTGTTTTCATTGATATTTTCTACTGTTTTTGATCTTTATTTCATTTATTTCCTGTGTCTTTATTATTTCCTTCCTTCTGCTGACTGGACTTTCATTATCCTTTTTCTAATTCCTGTTTTTAACTTTTTATAAAAATTTTTAAAAAATTATTGGAGTATAGTTGATTTACAATGTTTTGTTAGTTTCAAGTGTACAGCAAAGTGAATCAGTTGTACATATGCATATACATATATCCACTCTTTTTTTAGATTCTTTTCCATATAGGCCATTACAGAGTATTTAGTAGAGTTCCATGTGCTATACAGTAGGTTCTTATTAGTTATCTATTTTATATATAGTAGTGTGTATATGTCAACACTAATCTCCCAATTTATCCCTCCCCCTACCTTATCCCCTGGTAAGCATAAGTTTGTTTTCTACATTTGTGACTCTACTTCTGTTTTGAAAATAAGTTCATTTGTACCTTTTTCTTAGATTATACATATAAATGGTATCATATAATATTTGTCTTTCTGTGTCTGACTTACTTCACTCAGTATGCCAATCTCTAGGTCCATCCATGTTGCTGCAGATGGCATTATTTCATTCTGTTTTATGGCTAATATTCCATTGTAGATATGTACCATATCATCTTTATCCATTCTTGTGTTAATGGACCTTTAGGTTGTTTCCATGTCCTGGCTATTGTAAATAGTGCTGCAGTGAACATTGTAGTGCACGTATCTTTTTGAATTATGGTTATCTCCAGGTATATGCCTAGAAGTGAGAATGTTGGGTCTTCGGGAAGGCCTGTATTACATAAACGTCCCTCTTAGAACAGGTTTTGTTGCATCCCTAGATTTAGGGGTGTTGTGTTTCCATTTTCATTTGTCTTGAGGTATTTTCTGATATCTTCTTTGATTTCTTCATTGACCCAATGCTTTCTAGTAGCATGTTGTTTAGTCTCCAGGTGTTCGTGCTTTTCCCATTTTTCTACCTGTAATTGATTTCTCATTTCATACTATTTTGGTTGAAAATAATGTTTGGTACAATTTCTAACTTCTTAAATTTCTTGAGGCTTGTTTTGTGCCCTAGCATATTATCTATGTTTTAGAACATTCCGTCTGCACTTGAAAAGAATGTGTATTCTGCTGTTTGGGGAGTGAATGTCCTGTACATATCCATTAGGTCCAACTGGTCTATTGTGTCATTTAAGGCCACTGTTTCCTTATTGATTTTCCATCTGGATGATCCGTTCATTGATGTAAGTGGGTTGTTAATGTCCCCTAATATTATTGTATTATTGTTAATTTCTGCCTTTATGTGTCTTAATATTTGCTTTACATATTTAGATTCTCCCATATTGGGTGCATATATGTTAATGTGTGTAATATCTTTTTCTTTTTTGGTTCATTTGTCGTTTTTTAATGCTCTTCTTTGTCTTTTGTTATAGATTTTGTTTTAAAGTCTGTTTTGTCTAATATGAGTATTGCTACCCCCATATTCTTATCATTTTAATTTGCATAGAATACCTTGTTACATCCCTTCACTTTCCCTGTTTGTTTTCAGATCTGAAGTGAGCCTCTTTGAAGCACCTTATACATGTGTCTTGTTTTTTTATCCAATCGACCACCATATGTCTTTGTATTGGATCATTTAGTCCATTGCCATTTAAAGTAATTATTGACCAGTATATACTTACTTTCAATTTATCATTTGATTTCCAGTTGTTTTTGTAGCTCTCTGTATTTTTTCTTCTTTTTGTTTCTTCTTTAGTTTGATGATTTTCTTAATTGTATGCTTGTGTTCCATTCTCTCTAGTTTGTATGTATGTATGTATCTATTGTAGAATTTTCATTTGTGGCTACCATGGGGTTCATATATGTTGACCTATAAGTATATATACTTATTTTATACAGGTAGTCCTGTAATTTCAAATACATTCTAACAGATGTACATTTTTTTACTCTCCACATTTTGTGGTTTTGATGTCATATTTTGCATCTTCATGTTTATTCCTTTAATGAACTTTGTAGTTATATTTGATTTTATAATATTTTTTTCTATTCATTTTTTTCTAGTTTATTTTATTTGCCAATCCTCAGCCTTTACTACATATTTGCTTTTCCTAATGGGGATTTCCCTTTTCTATATATTCTCACTTATTTTCCAATTAGAGAAGACCCTTCAACATTTCTTTTAGTGTAGATTTAGATTTTATGAATTCTTTTAGTTTTTGCTTGTCTGAAAATTTCTTTATCTCTCTTTCTATTCTAAAACATAAACTTGCTCTGTAGAGTATCCTAGGTTGCAGGTTTTTCACTTTCATCACTTTGAATGTATCTTGACACTCATTTTCTCTCTTTATCTTTAATGTTGCCATTTTAATTATAATATGTCTTTGTGTGGGTCTAATTGGATTCATCTTGTTTGAGACCCTCTGTGTTTCCTGTTCCTGGATATCTGTTTCTTTCTTTGGGTTTGGGAATTTTTCAGCCATAATTTTATCAAATATATTTTCATTCCCCTTCTCTCTCTCTTCTCCTTCTGGGACTCCTATAATGTAAATGTTGATATGATTAATGTCCCAGAGTTTCCTTAAACTGTTCTCATTTTTTCAACTTTTTTTTGTAGTTCTGATTGGATGATTTCCATTATTTTATCTTCCAGGTCACTTATGCCTTCTGTATCACCTTGTCTGCTCTTAATCCCTCCTAGCGTTTTTTTTTTTTTTTCCTTTCAGTTATTGTATTCCTCAGTTCTGACTCATTCTTTTTTATATTTTCTAGTTCCTTATTAAGATTCTCACTGGGTCCATCTATTCTTGTTCCTAATTGGTTAGCATTCATATTACTAATGCTTGAATTCTTTTTCTAGAAAATTGTTTATATCTGTTTCATTAGGTGACTTTTGAGTGGTTTTCTCTTGCTGTTTCAATTGAGACAAATTCCTCTGTCTTCTCATTTTGCTTACCCTTCTCTGTCTGTATGAAATTTGGTGAAACAGTTAGCTATTCCAGTTTTGAATGGGCGTCATTATATGGGAGAGTCCCTATGGAGTCTTCATGTGTCCATTGTCTTTAGCAGGTACCTGAATTTAACATGAACACAAATCACGTCTTTCCTCAGGGTTTTCTATCAGTTATTACCTTCGTAGGAGGCAAGGCTGGAGATGGAGGAGCTAGAGCCAGAGCCAGTGTTAGCTGGGGCTTCCCCTCTGCTTGGTGGTTGTCACCACACTATCAAGGGCAGAGGTGGATCTCAAGTTGCTGGAGTAGAAGCCCTGTGAGTCAGTTCTGAGCTGGGTCTTTTCTCCTTGAGTGTGTTTTCTCCCCACTCCCAGCATAGGCACCCTCACCCCAAAGAGGATCAGTGCTGGAGTAAGGCAGGCTGGTGTGGGCACTTGGCATGTGTTGTCCAACTAGGGTCAGAGATCCTGATTGCTTCTAATGCTCTGCCTGTGTAAGTGCCAGTAATGGCTGTCCCTGCCTTGCTCAGATGCCACTTCAGTTCTGAGCTGCCTCTGTGTCATACAATCGAGCCTCCAAGCAGGGCTACAGCTTTCACTTGGCACTGGGTATTGTGCACGCTGGGATGGTCACACAAAATTGACCAGCCACTCATGCAATATTCAATCTACCCCCTCTGCCTTGTTTTGGGAGCAAGCAGGCATGAATGAGCTTCTCATGAGGAGAGTTCAAGCTTCCCACAGTGTTCCTGTTAGTCCCAATGGCCATCCAGCCAGCCAAGGAAGGTCATATTCCCTCTGTTGGACCCCCAGCTCCTAGTGTGTGGCTCAAACTACTCACTCCCCAGGGATGATCAATGCTCATGTAATCTCCCTTTTCCTTTGAGTCCCCTCCCAGGGGCACAGATCCTGACCTGATTGCTTCTTTCCCTTTCCTACCAGATTCTGTGGGGTTCTTTCTTACAAATTGGGGTTCTTTTTGCCAGTCTCCAGTTTTCAGTGAGAATTGCTCTACATGTAGATGTATTTTTGATGTGTTCCTGGGGCGAGGTGATTTCTGTGTCTTACTAATTACACCACTAATCTCTAGTCCCAAAAGTTTTTAAAATAATATTTTATTAGAACATAGCCATGCTCATTTGCTTATGTATTGCTGTGGCCTTGTTCACATTACAATGGCAGAGTAGAGCAGCTGTTGTTGAACCTGTTCATGAAGGTGAAAGTATTTACTATCTGTCCCTTTAATTTAACAGTTTACAGATTTCTGTGCTAAAGGGTTGTTTTACCTCTAGATAGTACTAGTTGGGTTGTGTTAAGCTGTCACTGGGACTGAATTACAGTTAGACTTCTGCCCAGCCGCATGTCCTTCCCCTTCCTTCTGCAGGTGTTGAAACCAAAGATCAACACAATCATTCTTCACACTAAATTGTCCCTCAGAGTTGGCTTCCTAAGAACACAACTTACAATATGGATTCTTTCCTTTTAGGTTATAAGTATCTCTTTCAATTTATAATCAATGTTATTACTTATAGCATTTATATATACAATATTCTAATTTATGTTTTGTTTTCACTTATCTTTAAATGATTGAAAGATGTAGGTTGAAGATTTCTACCACTGTTGGACATATGTTTATATTTCCTGCAATAATTGCTGTATATGTTTCAAAACCATATTTTTGTAATAAAAATTTTCATTATATTTATTCTTTGTGGATTGTATCCTGCATTGTTAAAAAAAGTACTACAAGTTTACTGTGTGCCTTTTGCCATGAATTCCAATGATCTGGACATCAGCTTACTTTCTAATTTTCTTTTGGTAAATTCTTACTTTCAGATTTTGAATTACTTTATTTTTGATAGGCCTTTTACAAGTAAAACATTTGTGTGTGTGTGTGTATTCAAATGTTTAGGTACATAGATTAATCCTAGAAATGGGGGAGAAAAGAGAAATGAAGCTGGTGATTTTAGATGAGGTCTAGCTTCTTTTTTTTTTACATATTTATTGGAGTATAATTGCTTTAAAATGTTGTGTTAGTTTCTGCTGTATAACAAAGTGAATCAGCTATATGTATACATATATCCCCATATCCCTTCCCTTTTGAGCCTCCCTCCCACCCTCCCTATCATACCCTTTTAGATGGTCACAAAGCACCAAGCTGATCTCCTTGTGCTAAGTAGCTGCTTTCCACTAGCTATCTATTTTACATTTGGTATTATATATATGCCAATCCTACTCTCTCACTTTGTTCCAGCTTACCCTTTCCCCACCCCATGCCCTCAAGTCCATTTTCTACATCTGCTTCTTTATTCCTGTCCTGCCCCTAGGTTCATCATAACCTTTTTTTTTAGATTCCATATATGTGTGTTAGCATACAGTATTTGTATTTCTCCTTCTGACTTACTTCACTCTGTATGACAGACTCTAGGTCCATCCACCTCACTACAGATAACTCAATTTCGTTTCTTTTTATGACTGAGTAATATTCCATTGTATATATGTGCCACATCTTCTTTATCCATTCACTTGTTGATGGAGGTCTAGCATCTTGAATTTCTTACATAGCCTCCAGTATTTTCTTACATCTGTGAGACTGATAAGCATAGCCAATAATTACAGTGTTTATGATCTTGATGGAATATCTTTACTATATTAAACTTAGGTTATGATTTTTAAAAACTTTTTCTTTAACATTTTGGCTCAAGCATAAATGTAAAAATCCAGTTCAGTGTAATACAGTAGATTTGGTGGCATATTCTTTGTTCAAAAGAATGGATGGAGAATATATATGAGAAGCAGCATTTACTATCTCTTTCTAATAATAGGGACTAAAATAAAAATGAGAGAAAGTAATTTTTAATCATCCTTTGTTTTATTAGTTATGTGTTGATCTTGTTCTGATCTATGTTGAAATTTAAATATTCTTAATGTTGAATTTGAGTGAGATATTATAAGATGTAAATATCTCCAACACTCATTTAATACGTATTTCGAATATCTATGAAATAAGTTTTTGAACTGTTTTAAGTTTTGTAGTCATTGTGGCCCACTGATAATGTTTTCTATAAACTGTTGAAGAATAATATTGTAGGACTATGGTTTTTTAGGTAAGCAATAACACAATATTTGTTTTATAAAACAAAGCACTTTCTCATAGATGATTTTTTGCTTGCATCAATATTGTTTCTCAATGTTTCTTTTGCTGTGCAAAAAGTTTTAGGTTTAATTAGATCCCATTTGTTTATTTTTGTTTTTATTTCCATTATTCTAAGAGATGGACTAACAAGATATTGTTGCAAATTATATAAAAGAGTGCTCTGCCTATATTTTCCTCTATGAATTTTATATTATTCAGTTTTACATTTAAGTCTTTAATCCATTTTAAGTTTATTTTTGTGTATGGTGTTAGAGAATGTTCTAATTTCATTGATTTACATGTAGCTGTCCATTTTTCCAGGCACCATTTATTGAAGAGACTGTATTTCCTCCATTATATATTGCCTCTTTGGCAAAGATTAATTGACCATTGGTGCATGGGTTTATTTCTGTCCTGTTCCACTGATCTATATGTTTGTTTTTGTGCCAGTACCATACTGTTTTGATGACTATAGCTTTGTAGTAGAGTCTGAAGCCAGGGAGCCTGATTCCTCCAGCTCCGTTTTTCTTTCTCAAGGTTGCTTTGGCTATTAGAGAAGACTTAAGTAAACATTTCTCCAAAGAAGACATAAAGGGGAATTCCCTGGAGGTCCAGTGGTTAGGACTCAGTACTTTCACTGCTGAGGGCCCAGGTTCAGTCCCTGGTCAGGGAACTAAGAACCCACAGCTGCAGAGAGTGGCAAAAAAAAAAAAAAAAGACATACAGATGGCCAACAGGAACATGAAAAAAAGCTCAACTTCACTAACTATTAGAGAAATGCAAATCAAAACTACCATGATGTGTCATCTCACTCTGGTCACAATGGCCATCATCAAAATGCCTACAAATAATAAATGTTGGAGAGGGTGTGGAGGAAAAGGTTGTGGGAATTTAAATTGGTACAACCACTATGGAGAACAGTATGGAGGTTCCTTAAAAAAACTAAAAATAGAGTTACCATAAGATCCAGCAATCCCACTCCTGGGCATATATCCAGAAAATAGGAAAACTAATTTGAAAAGATACAGGCAGCCCAGTGTTCATTGCAGGACTATTTACAGTAGCCAAGACGTGGAAGCAACCTAAATGTTCATTGACAGATGAATGGATAAAGAAGATGTATATATATATACAATGGAATATTACTCAGCCATAAAAAAGAATGAAATAATGTCATTTGCAGCAACATGGATGGACCTAGAGATTATCATCCTAAGTGAAGTAAGCCAGACAAAGACAAATATCATATGATATCACTTATATGTGAAATCTCAAATAAAATAACTTATTTACCAAACAGAAATAGATCCACATACATAGAAAGCAAACTTATGGTTGCCAAAGGGGAAAGGCAGGGGAGAGATAAATTATAAGGTTAGCATTAGCAGGTACACACTAATATATATAAAATAGATAACTGACAAGGACCTACTGTACAGCATAGGGAACTATACTCAATATTTTCTAATAACCTATAATAGAAAAATGTCTGGAAATGAATATACATATATGTGTGTGTATATATATATATGTATATATATACATATATATATATATAACTGAATCACTGTGATATACACATGAAACTAACAGGACTTTGTAAATCAACTATACTTATAAAATAAAATAAAGGAAAAACTAAATATATTTTTATATTATATTATAAACATATATTTTATTTAATCCCCATATGTTTACTGATACTCAGCTAGAAGCTTGGCACTGCTAGTAATAGTTTGTATATTAAAACAAGATAAACATATAAAATAGAGCATTTAATTGTAAAAACTGCATATTTTGGCTGTTCTCTCATATAGAATGTAATCATGTGATAGAGCATATGTCCATATATATAAGCATATTTGTGTTTTTTCTGTAGAAAAATAACCCAATTTTTTTTATATATACAAACACACACATATATACATAAACTCACATATACCTATATGCATATTGTAAATGAAATCATATGTGTGCAATAATTTTTACTATTATACTCTAGCAAAGTAGCATTTTGGAATGAGAATAACTATAGAATGATAGAATTAATGCATTTACATTCAATGAAATGCCAAAGAGGATTTAAATTAAAAAGTTTTCAAATATCCACTCTAAATAATTATTTTGTTTATCTCTGAGTACAATTATTGAAATTGTGTATAAAGCAATTCGCTTTTAAAAATGTTTCAGGATTAAGAGTTTCAAATTATTTTGCATAATTTCTGCTAAAATGTATGTTAACACACTAAAAGTATGTTAGAATAATATTTTGATATATGTTCAAGAAGTTTTGGCTCCAGGTTAACATATACCAAAGCAAATATATTTAATTTTCATAGTTTTTCTGAAAACATCTTTATTGAAATGTAATTCACATTCCATAAAATTCACCAAAGTATATAATTTAATATTTATTACAGTACCTACAGAGTTGTACATCACTGTACTGCCCTTTCCATAGCCCCTGGCAACCACTACTCTATTTTATGTCTCTATGGATTTGTGTATTCTAGATATATGATATAAATAGAATCATACAACATGTGGTTTTTTGTGTCTGGCTACTTTCACTTAGATAATGTTTTTATGATTAATCTTGTAACATATATAAATACTTTATTCCATACACTGCATTTTTTAAAATCTATTCATCAATTTATAAACACTTTGTTTACGTTCATACTTGGATATTTTTAAAAAAGCTTTTATGAACATTCACGTGCAAGGGTCTGTCTGGACATATGTTTTCAGTTGTTTTGAGTATATATCTGTGAGAGGACTTGTTGGGTCATATGGAATTTCTAGGTTTAACATTTTAAGGAACTGTCAGACTGTGTTCCAAATCAGCTGCATCATTTTACATTTATACCAGCAATATATAAGTGTTTCAATTTTGGCACATTTTTGCCAACAATTGTTTTCATCCATTTTTATAATTATAGGCTTTCTAATGTGTGTGAATTTGTATCCCATTGTCATTTTGATTTGCACTTCCTTAATAACTAATGATGTTGAGCTTCTTTTCACTTTTTGTATATATGCTTATCACTATTTGTGTATGTTCTTTGGAGAAACGTCTATTCAAATAATTTGGCCATTTTAATTAATTATTTAACATCTTTATTGGAGTATAATTGCTTTACAATGGTGTGTTAGTTTCTGTTTTATAACAAAGTGAATCAGCTATACATATGCATATATCCACATATCTCCTCCCTGTTGCGTCTCCCTCCCACCTTCCCTATCCCACCCCTCTAGGTGGACACAAAGCACCCAGCAGATCTCTCTGTGCTATGTGGCTGCTTCCCACTATCTATCTATTTTACATTTGGTAGTGTATATATGTCCCTGTCACTCTCTTACTTGTGCCAGCTTACCCTTCCCCCTCCCCATGTCCTCAAGTCCATTCTCTACGTCTGCATCTTTATTCCTGGCCTGAATTTGGCCATTTTTAATTGGCTTTATTTGTGTTTTCATTGTAAAGTTGTAAGAGTTCCATAATGCCCTCTGGATACAAGATCTTTGTTAGGTATATGATTTGAAAATATTTTCTCCCATCTTCTCATTTTCTTGATGGTGTCCTTTGAAGCACAAAAGTTTTAAATTTTTATGAGATCCAATTTATCTATTCTTTCTTTTGTCAGTTATGTTTTTGGTGTCATATCTAAGAAACTAGGGCCTGACCCAGGATCATTAAGAATTACTTCTCTTTTTTCTTCGAATAAAGTTTAGTTTTAACTCTTACATTTAGGTCTATCTTTCATTTTGAAATAATTTTTTTTATATAATGTGATGTAGCATTCAATTTCACTCTTTTGCAAGTGCTTATTCATTTTCCCAGCACCATTTATTGAAGGATATCCTTTTCCCATTGAATTTCATGGTATCATTATCAAAAATCACCATAAATGTAAAGTTTTATTTATGGACCCCCAATTATTGATATAATTCATTGATCTCTACACCCATTCTTATGTCAATTTAATGCTGTCCTTTAGTTTTATTGGAGTATGGTTGCTTTACAATGTTGTGTTAGCCTCCACTGCACAACAGAATGAATCAGCCATACACATACAGATATCCCCTCCATTTTGGACTTCTCCCCTTCAGGTTACCACAGTGCATTAGGTAGAGTTCCCTGTGCTATACAGTATGTTCCCATCAGTTGTCTATTTTAAATGGTGTCTTGTTTGCTGTAGCTGTGTGGTACATTTTGAAATGAAACTGTGTGAGTCCAAAAAATATGTTCTTTTTTTCTCTTTATTATATATTTTGCTTAAAAATATATTGATTAATTAAAATAGTAAAAAAAGATTATCACTTTTTAATGGGTACTTACAAATTTGAAAGTAAAGTAACATTTTTGAGGTACATTTCACAATAAAGAATCACATATATTGAAAGTGTGTGATGGGATGATTTGATATACATAAACATTGTGAAATAATCTTAACATTAACAATAACATATCCAGTCACCGTATTTTCTTTTTTTTGGTAAGGACACTTAAAATCTACCCACTTAACAGATTTCAACTATTCAATAAAGTATTATTAACTATAGTTACGTGTTGTACATTACATCTCTAAATATCTTGCATAAGTAAAACTTTATACCCTTTGATGATCGTTGGATTCCCCACTGCCCCATCCCTGATACCATTATTCTTGTCTCTGCTTCTTTGAATTCAAGGTTTTTAGATTACACACATAGAAGTGAGATCATGCACTATTTTTCTTTCTTTATTGGTTTATTTCACTAAGCATAATGTCCCCCACATTCATATATGTTCTGTCAGGATTTTCTTTTTTAATATAAAAAATATATAATTTAATATAAATTATATACATAAATTGTATATATGTATGTATCTGCATATATATAATTTTCTTTATCCATTGATGGCATTTACGTTGTTTCAATATGTATCTTGGCTCTTGTGAATAATGCTGAATAGAACATGAGAGTGCAGGTATCCTTTTTAGATTCTGATTTCACCATTGATATATACCCAGAAGTGGGGTTGCAGGACCATAAGTCTGTACCAGTTTATATACCCACCAATATTCTATAATAGATCCCTTTTCTCCACATCCTGCCCTACACTTTTCTTTTTTTTAATCTTTTGGGCAATAACTATCTTAACATGTGTGATAATGTTTCATTATGATATTGATTTGCATTTCTTGATGATTATTACATTTTTTCAGGTACTGATTGGCCATTTGTATGTCTTCTTTTGAGAAATGTGTGTTAAGCTCCATTGCCCATTTTAAAATCTGTTTGTTTTATTGCTGTTGAATTTTTTGAGCTCCTTATACATTTTGGATATTAACCCTCATCAGATAAATAGTAACTCCCATTTCACAAGTTGCCCTTTCATTTTGTTGATTATTTCTTTTGCTGTGTGGGATATTTTTTAGTTTTATGTAATCCCACTTATTTATTTGAACTTTTGTTGCTTGTATTTTTGGTGTCATATCCAAAAACTCACTGCCAATTCCAGTGTCAAGGAGCTTTCCCCCTGTTTTCTTCTAGGAGTTTTATGATTTCAGGTCTCAAGTTTGTCTTTATTCTACATCATTAAATTTTTGAAAGGTGTAAGGTAGGAGTCTAGTTCCATTCTTTTGTATGTGGTTATCCAGTTTTTCTAACAAAATTTATTGGCGAGACTATTCTTTCCCTGTGACTATTCTTGATTCTCTTGTAAAACATTAGTTGACGGTGTATGCAGGGGTTTACTTCTGGAATCTTAATTCCATTCCATTGGTTTAAGTCTGTTTTTATGCCATCATCATACTGTTTTGTTCACTCTAATTTTGTAGTAAAAATTAAGAAATGTGATACCTCTAAGCTTGCTTGTCTGTCTCCAGATTGCATTGGCTTATTGGAGTCTTTGGGGTTCCAAATAAGTTTTAGGATAGTTTTAAATATTTTTTCTGTCAAGAATGCAATTGGGGCTTCCCTGGTGATGCAGTGGTTGAGAGTCTGTCTGCCAATGCAGGGGACACGGGCTCGTGCCCCGGTCCGGGAAGATCCCACATGCCGTGGAGTGGCTGTGCCCATGAGCCATGGCTGCTGAGCCTGTGTGTCCAGAGCATGTGCTCCACAACAGGAGAGGCCACAACAGTGAGAGGCCCACGTACCACACAAAAAAAAATGCAATTGATTTTTTGATGGAGATTACACCTATACTGTAACAAAATAAAGTCTTCTATCCGTGAATATGGGATGTCTTTCCACTTATTTGTGGCTTCTTTAGTTTCTTTCAATAGTGTTTTATAATTTTCATTGTACAAGTATTTCAGGTCTATAGTTAAGTTTATTCCTAAGTATTTTATTTTTTGCAATTTTACATGGAATTATTTCCATAATTTTATTTCAGATACTTGTTTGTGTTTGGAAAAACAATGAATTTTGCACATTGATTTTGTATCCTTCAGCTTTACTGAATTCCTTTATTAGTTGTAACAATTTGTGGTGAAGTCTTCACAATTTTCTACATATATGATCATGTCATTTTTCAAACAGATAATTTGTGTTCTTTCTGATTTTGTATACCTTTATTTATTTTTCTTGGCTAACGGTTCTGGCTAGGTCCTCCAGTACTATGTTGAAAATAAGTGACTAGAGTGGGCATTTTGACCTGTACAAGATCTTAAAGGGAAAGCTTTCTGTTTTTCCCCATTGATTTAGATGTTTGCTGTGTGCTTTTCATATATGGCCTTTATTGTGTTGAGGTAAGATCCTTCTATACTGATTTTGTAAGAGTTTTTTATCATGAATGGATGTTGAATTTTGTCAAATGCATTTTCTGCATCTGTTAAGGAGACCATGTTTTTTATTTTGTTATTATTGAAATATAGTTGATTAAAATATTGTATTATTAGTATCAGGTGTACAGCATAGGGATTTTTTCTTTTTGCAGATTATATTCCATTATAGCTTACTATAAGATATTGTACATAATTCCCTGTGCTATACAGTAAAACCTTGTTGCTAATTTACCTGTTTTATGTATAGTGGTTTGTATTTGTTAATTCCATATTTCTAATTTGTCCCTCTCTCCCTCCCTCTTCCGTTTGGTAACCATATGTTTGTTTTCTATGTCTGTGAGTCTGTTTTTCTTTTGCATATAGATTCATCTGTATTATTTTTAGATTCTACATATAAGTGATATCATATAGGATTTGTCTTTCTTTGTCTGACTTACTTCCCAAGTATAATATTCTCTAGGTCCATCCATTGTGCTGCAAATGGCAATATTTTGTTTTTTATGGCTGAGTAATATTCCATTATATATATATGTGTGTGTGTATATATATATATATATATATATATATACAGTATATTATATATATTATATAAAGTATATTATATATATATATAGCAAGTCCCCTACATACAAATGAGTTCTGTTCAGAGAGTGTGTTTGTAAGTCCAATTTGTTCATAAGTCCAACAAAGTTAAACTAGGTACCCAACTAACACAATTGGTTGTATAGTACTGTACTGTAATAGGTTTATCATACTTTTCACACAACACATACATAAAAAGCAAACACAAAAAATAAAGGAAACATTTTTAAACTTATAGTACAGTACCTTGAAAAGTACAGCAGTACAGTACAACAGCTGGAATGCAGGGGCTGGCATGCACATTCACATCTTTGAAAGTTTGCAACTTGAAGGTTCATATTTACCAGACTTACTATATATATATAACTTACTATATTTATATCTATATCTATATATATCACATCTTTTTAAGCCAATTATCTGTTGGTGGGCACTTGGATTATTTCCATATCTTGGCTATTGTAAATAGTTCTGCTATGAACATGTCGGTGCTTGTATCTTTTCAAATTAGAGTTTTCATCTTTTCTGGATATATACCTAGGAGTGGGATTGCTGGATCACATAGTAGCTCTGTTTTTAGTTTTTTAAGTAAACTTCATACTTTTTTCCATAGTGGCTGCACCAATTTACATATCCACCAACAGTGTGAGAGGGTTCCCTTTTCTCCATACTCTCTTCAACATTTATTTTTTGAGGACTTTTTGATGATAACCATTCTGACCAGTGTGAGGTGATACCTCATTGTAGTTTTGAATTGCATTTCTCTAATAATTAACAATGTTGAACATCTTTTCACATGCTTTTGGGCCATCTGTATGGCTTCTTTGGAAAAATGTCTATTCAGTGCTTCTGCACATGTTTTGATTAGGTTGATTGTTTTTAATTGAGTTTTATGAGCTGATTTTATGTTTTGGATATTAACCCTTTTTTAGTCACATCATTTGCAAATATTTTCTATCATTCTGTAGGTTGTCTTTTATTTTTCTGGATGATATTCTTTGATATGCAAAAGCTTTTAAGTTTCACTAGGTCCCAATTTTACATTTTTGCTTTTATTTCTTTTGCCTTAGGAGACTGATCTAAGACAATATTTATATCAAAGAATGTTTTGCTTATGTTCTTTTTTAGGAGTTTTATGGTGTCATGTCTTAAATTTAGGTCTTTAAACCATTTTGAGTTTATTTTTGTATATGGTGTGAAGGAGTGTTCTAATTTCATTGATTTACATGTAGCTGTGCAGCGTTCCCAGCACCACTTGTTCAAGGAGACTATCTTTTATCCATTATATATTCTTGCCTCCTTTGTTGTAGATTAATTGACCATTGGTGTATGAGTTTACTTCTGGGGTCTCTCTTCTGTTCCATTGATCTATATGTCTGTTTTTGTGTCAATACCACACTATTTTGATTACTGTAGCTTTGTAGTATAATCTGAAATCTGGAGGGTTTTGCCACTAGCTTTGTTCTTTTTCCTCAGTATTTATTTGACAATTTGGGACCTTTTGTGCTACTGTATAAATTTTAGGATTATTTGTTCTAGTTATGGGAAAATATTTTTCCCATATGCATAATATTATGCATATTTTGATAGGGATTTCATTAAATCTGTAGATTGCTTTAGGTAGTACGGCCATTTCAACAATAATAATTTTTCGAATCCAAGAACATGGGATGCCTTTCCATTTATTTGAGTCATCTTCAACTTCCTTTATTAATGTTTTATAGTTTTCAGTCTGTAGGTCTTTCAACCCCTTGGTTAAGTTTATTCCTAGGTATTTTATTTTATGACACAATTTTTGACAAGATTTTTTAAAAATTCCCTTTCTCGTATTTCATTATTAGTGTAAAGAAGTGCAACAGGTTTTTGTATGTTAATCTTGTATCCTGGTACCTTGCTGAATTCACTTATTAGTTATAATAGTTTTTGTGTGGAGACTCTAGGGTTCTCTAAATAGATTATCATGCCCTCTGCAAATAGTGACAGTTTTACCTCTTCCCTTCCAATTTTGATACATTTTATTTCTTTTTTCATGTGACTGCTGTGGCTAAGACTTCCAATACTATTTTGAATAGAAGTGATGAAAGTGGGCATCCTTGTCTTGTTCCAGAATTTAGTGGCAAGGCTTTCAGCTTTTCACCATTGAGTATTATGTTGGCTGTGGGATTGTCATAAATGGCTTTTATTATGTTGAGATATGTTCCCTCTATACACACTTTTTTGAGAGTTTTTATCATGAATGGATTTCATATTTTGTCAAATGCTTTTTCTGTGTCTATTGTGATGATCATGTGTTTTTTTTTTCCTTTCTTTCTTTTTGTTAATGTGGTGTATGTATCACATTGATTGATTTGTGTATGTTGAACTATCCTTGTGACCCTGGAATTATTTCAACTTGTTGTGGTATATGATCACTTTTATGTATTATTGGATTTGGTTTGGTAATATTTTGTTGAGGCTTTTTCATCTATATTCTTCAAAGATATTGGCCTGCAATTTTCTTTGTTTTAGTGCCTTTGTCTCGTTTTGGAATAAGGAAGATGGTGGCCTCATAGAATGAATTTGGGTGTGGTTCCTTCGCTTCAATTTTTTGCAATAGTTTGAGAAGGGTAAGTATAATTTCTTTCTTGTATTCTTTGAATTCCCCACTGAAGTTGTCAGGTCCTGGACTTGTTTGAAGGGAGCTTTTTAAATTATGGATTTCAGTACACTTCTAGTGATTGATCTGTCCAAATTATCTGTTTCTTTTTGACTCAGTTTTGGCAGGCTTTATGCTTCTAGAAACTTGTCCATTTCTTCTAGGTTGTCCAATTTTTTGGCATATAACTGTTCATAATATTCTCTTATGATTTTTTGTATTTCTCAGGTATTGGTTGTTATTTCTCCTCTTTAATTTCTAATTTTGCTTTTGGGTTCTCTCTCTTCTTGGTGAGCCTGGCTAGAGATTTGTTGATTTTTTTTTTATATTTTCAAAAACCAACTCGGTTTTATTGATCTTATCTATTTTTTTAACTGATCCCCATTTTATTTCTTCACTGATATTTATTATTTACTTCTTTCTGCTCACTTTGGGTTTTGTATTTTCTTCATTTGCTAATGATTTTACTTGGTAGGTTAGGTTGTTTACTTGAGAATTTTCTTGTTTCTTGAGGAAGGTCTGTATCACTATGTAATTCCAACATAGAAATAATTTTGGTGCATCTCATAGATTTTGTAAGGCTGTGTTTTCATTTCTTTTGTCTTCAGGTATTTTCTGATGTTTCTTTTTTCATGGAAATGATATATTTAATAGAGAATAGACATCATCACTATAAAATATCTGATTATATACAAATACATATTGCAAGTTAATTTGCTGGTTCAAAAATAAAAGTACATACATTAAATGGTCAATAGGGGCAAAAAGGTGATGAATCCTTAAACTTGAATGATCAAATCAGGAGCTATATTTTTCTTCTCATTATTTACCAAAAAATGTGACTTATCTTCCTAAAGCAGAGTTATAAATATTCCCAACTTTTTTTTAACAATGTTATTGGAGTATAATTGCTTTACAATGGTGTGTTAGTTTCTGCTTTACAACAAAATGAATCAGTTATATATATATATATGTTCCCATATCTCTTCCCTCTTGAATCTCCCTCCCTCCCACCCTCCAGGTGGTCACAAAGCACTGAGCTGATCTCCTTGTGCTATGCGGCTGCTTCCCACTAGCTATCTACCTTATGTTTGGTAGTGCATGCCTCTCTCTCACTTTATCACAGCTTACCCTTCCCCCTCCCCATATCTTCAAGTCCATTCTCTAGTAAGCCTGTGTCTTTATTCCTGTCTTACCCCTAGGTTCTTCATGACATTTTTTTCTTAAATTCCATATATATGTGTTAGCATACGGTATTTGTCTTTTTCTTTCTGACTTACTTCACTCTGTATGACAGACTCTAGGTCTATCCACCTCATTACAAATAGCTCAATTTCGTTTCTTTTTATGGTTGAGTAATATTCCATTGTATATATGTGCCATATCTTCTTTATCCATTCATACGATGATGGACACTTAGGTTGTTTCCATCTCTGGGATATTGTAAATAGAGCTGCAATGAATATTTTAGTACATGACTCTTTATGAATTATGGTTTTCTCAGGGTATATGCCCACTAGTGGGATTGCTGGATCATATGGTAGTTATATTTGTAGTTTTTTAAAGAACCTCCATACTGTTCTCCATAGTGGCTGTATCAATTTATATCCCCACCAACAATGCAAGAGGGTTCCCTTTTCTCCACACCCTCTCCAGCAATTATGACTTCTAGATTTTTTGTTAATGGCCATTCTGACCAGGGTGAGATGATATCTCATTGTAGTTTTGATTTGCATTTCTCTAATGATTAGTGATGTTGAGCATTCTTTCATGTGTTTGTTGGCAGTCTGTATATCTTCTCTGGAGAAATGTCTATTTAGGTCTTCTGCCTATTTTTGGATTGGGTTGTTTGTTTTTTGTTATTGAGCTGCATGAGCTGCTTGTAAATTTTGGAGATTAATCCTTGGTCAATTGCTTCATTTGCAAATATTTTCTCCCATTCTGAGGGTTGTCTTTTGGTCTTGTTTATGGTTTCCTTTGCTGTGCAAAAGCTTTGAAGTTTCATTAGGTCCCATTTATTTGTTTTTGTTTTTATTTCCATTTCTCTAGGGGGTGGGACAAAAAGGATCTCGCTGTGATTTATTTCATAGAGTGTCCTTCCTATGTGTTCCTCTAAGAGTTTGATAGTTTCTGGCCTTATGTTTAGGTCTTTAATCCATTTTGGGATAATTTTTGTGTATGGTGTTAGGGAGTGATCTAATCTCATACTTTTACATGTATCTGTCCAGTTTTCCCAGCACCACTTATTGAAGAGGCTGTCCTGTCTCCACTGTACATTCCTGCCTCCTTTATCAAAGATAAGTTGACCATATGTGTGTGGGTTTATCTCTGGGCTTTCTATCCTGTTCCATTGATCTATCTTTTTGTTTTTGTGCCAGTACCATACTGTCTTGATTACTGTAGCTTTGTAGTATAGTCTGAAGTCAGGGAGCCTGATTCCTCGAGCTCCTTTTTTCGTTCTCAAGATTGCTTTGGCTATTCGGGGTCTTTTGTGTTTCCATACAAATTGCAAATTTTTTTGTTCTAGTTCTGTGAAAAATGCCAGTGGTAGTTTGATAGGGATTGCATTGAATCTATAGATTGCTTTGGGTAGTAGAGTCATTTTCACAATGTTGATTCTTCCAATCCAAGAACATGATATATCTCTCCATCTATTTGTATCATCTTTAGTTTCTTTCATCAGTGCCTTATAATTTTCTGCATACAGGTCTTTTGCCTCCTTAGGTAGGTTTATTCCGAGATATTTTATTCTTTTTGTTGAAATGGTAAATGGGAGTGTTTTCTTGATTTCACTTTCAGATTTTTCATCATGAGTGTATAGGAATGCCAGAGATTTCTGTGCATTAATTTTTTATCCTGCTACTTTACCAAAGTCATTGGTTAGCTCTAGTAGTTTTCTAGTCGCATCTTTAGGATTCTCTATGTATAGTCTCATGTCATCTGCAAACAGTGACAGCTTTACTTCTCTTCCGATTTGGATTTATTTTATTTCCTTGTCTTCTCTGGTTGCTGTGTCTAAACTTTGCATAACTATGTTGAGTAAGAGTGGTGAGAGTGGGCAACTTTTTCTTGTTCCAGATCTTAGTGGAAATACTTTCAGTTTTTCACCATTGAGGACGATGTTGGTGGGTTTCTCATATATGGCCTTTATTGCGTTGAGGAAAGTTCCCTCTATGCCTACTTTCAGCAGGGTTTTTATCATAAATGGGTGTTTAATTATCTTGAAAAATTTCTCTGCATCTATTGAGATGATCATATGGTTTTTCTCCTTCAATTTGTTAATATGGTGTATCACGTTGATGGATTTGCATATATGGAAGAATCCTTGCATTCGTGGAATAAACCCCACTTCATCATGGTGTATGATCCATTGAATGTGCTGTTGGATTCTCTTTGCTAGTATTTTGTTGAGGATTTTTTCATCTATGTTCATCAGTGATATTGGCCTGTAGTATTCTTTCTTTGTGACATCCTTGTCTGGTTTTGGAAACAGGGTGATCGTGGCCTTGTAGAATGAGTTTGGGAGTGTTCCTCCCTCTGGTATATTTTGGAAGAGGTTCAGAAGGATAGGTGTTAGCTCTTCTCTAAATGTTTGGTAGAATTCGCCTGTGAAGTCATCTGGTCCTTGTCTTTTGTTGTTGGAAGATTTTTAATCACAGTTTCAATTTCAGTGCTTGTGATTCCCCTGTTCATATTTTCTATTTCTTCCTGATTCAGTCTTGGTAGGTTGTGCATTTCTAAGAATTTGTCCATTTATTCCAGGTTGTCCATTTTATTGGCATAAAGTTGCTTGTAGTAATCTCTCATGATCTTATGTATTTCTGCAGTGTCAGTTGTTACTTGTCCTTTTTCATTTCTAATTCTATTTGTTTGAAACTTCTCCCTTTTTTTCTTGATGAGTCTGGCTAATGGTTTATCAATTTTGTTTATCTTCTCAAAGAACCAGCTTTTAGTTTTACTGATCTTTGCTAACGTTTCCTTCATTTCTTTTTCATTTATTTCTGATCAGATTTTTATTATTTCTTCCGCTCTGCTAATTTTGGGGGTTTTTTGTTCTTCTTCCTCTAATTGCTTTAGCTGCAAGGTTAGGTTGTTTACTCGAGATATTTCCTGTTTCTTAAGGAAGGACTGTATTGCTATAATCTTCGCTCTTAGAACTGCTTTTGCTGCATCCCATAGATTTTGGGTCATCGTGTCTCCATTGTCATTTTTTCTAGGCATTTTTTTATTTCCTCTTTGTTTTCTTCAGTGATCACTTCATTATTAAGTAGTGTGTTGTTTAGCTTCCATGTGTTTGTATTTTTTACAGATCTTTTCCTGTAATTGATATCTAGTCTCATAGCGTTGTGGTTGGAAATGACACTTGATGCAATTTCAATTTTCTTTAATTTACCAAGGCTTGATTTGTGACCCAAGATATGATCCATCCTGGAGAATATTCCATGAGCACTTGAGAAAAATGTGTATTCTGGTTTTTTTTGGATGGAATGTCCTATAAATATCAATTCAGTCCATCTTGTTTAATGTATTATTTAAAGCTTGTGTTTCCTTATTTATTTTAATCTTGGATGATCTGTCCATTGGTGAAAGTTGGGTGTTAAAGTCCCCTACTATGAATGTGTTACTTTTGACTTCCCCTTTTATGTCTGTTAGTATTTGCCTTGTGTATTGAGGTGCTCCTATGTTTGGTGCATAAATATTTACAATTGTTATACCTTCTTCTTGGATTGATCCCTTGATCATTATGTAGTGTCCTTCTTTGTCTCTTCTAATAGTCTTTATTTTTAAGTCTATTTTGTCTGATATGAGAATTGCTACTCCAGCTTTCTTTTGGTTTCCATTTGTATGAAATATCTTTTTCCATCCCCTTACTTTCAGTCTGTATGTTTCTCTAGGTCTGAAGAGGGTCTCTTGTAGACAGCAAATATATGGGTCTTGTTTTTGTATCCATTCAGCCAATCTCTGTCTTTTGGTGGGAGCATTTAGTCCATTTACATTTAAGGTAATTATCGATATGTATGTTCCTATTCCCATTTTCTTAATTATTTTCGGTTCATTATTGTAGGTCTTTTCCTTCTCTTGTGTTTCCTTCCTAGAGAAGTTCCTTTAGCATTTGTTGTAGTGTAGGTTTGGTGGTGCAGAACTCTCTCAGCTTTTGCTTGTCTGTAAAGGTTTTAATTTCTCCATCAAATCTGAATGAGATCCTTGCTGGGTAGAGTAATCTTGGTTGCAGGTTTTTCTCCTTCATCACTCTAAATATGTCCTGTCTGTCCTTTCTGGCTTGCAGAGTTTCTGCTGAAAGATCAGCTGATAACCGTATGGGCATTCCCTTGTGTGTTATTGTTTTTCCCTTGCTGCTTTTAATATGTTTTCTTTGTATATAATTTTTGACAGTTCGATTAATATGTGTCTTGGCATATTTCTCCTTGGATTTATCCTGTATGGGACTCTCTGTGTTTCCTGGACTTGATTAACTGTTTCCTTTCCCATATTAGGGAAATTTTCAACTATAATCTCTTTAAATATTTTCTCAGTCCCCTTCTTTTTCTCTTCTTCTTCTAGAACCCCTATAATTCGAATGTTGGTGTGTTTAATGTTGTCCCAGAGGTCTCTGAGACTGTCCTCATTTCTTTTCATTCTTTTTTGTTTATTCTGCTCTGCAGTAGGTGTTTCCACTATTTTATCTTCCAGGACACTCATCTGTTCTTCTGCCTCAGTTCTTCTGCTATTGTTCCCATCTAGAGTATTTTTCATTTCATTTATTGTGTTGTTCATCATTGTTTGTTTTATCTTTAGTTTTTCAAGGTCCTTGTTAAATATTTCTTGCATTTTGTCTATTTTATTTCCAAGATTTTGGATCAACTCTACTATTATTATTCTGAATTCTTTTTCAGGTAAACTGCCTATTTTCTCTTCATTTGTTAGGTCTGGTGGGTTTTTATCTTGCTCTTTCATCTGCTGTGTGTTTTTCTGTCTTCTCATTTTGCTTATCTTACTGTGTTTGGGGTTTCCTTTTTGCAGGCTGCAGTTTCGTAGTTCCCGTTGTTTTTGTTTTCTGTCCCCAGTGGCTAAGGTTGGTTCAGTGTGCTGTGTAGGTTTCCTGGTGGAGGGGACTAGTTCCTGTGTTCTGGTGGATGAGGCTTGATCTTGTCTTTTTGGTGGGCATGTCCACGTCTGGTGGTGTGTTTGGGGGTGTCTGTGGAGTTATTATGATCTTAGGCAGCCTCTCTGCTAATGGGTGGGTTTGTGTTCCTGTCTTGCTAGTTGTTTGGCATAGGATGTCCAGCACTGTAGCTTGCTGGTCGTTGAGTGAAGCTGGGTGTTGGTGTTGAGATGGAGATCTCTAGAAGATATTCGCCGTTTGATATTATGTGGAGCTGGGAGTTCTCTTGTGGACCAGTGTCCTGAAGTTGGCTCTCCCACCTTAGAGGCACAGCACTGACTCTTGGCTGCATCACCAAGAGCCTTTCATACACACTGCTCTGAATAAAAGGGAGAAAAAGTAGAAAGAAAAATTAGTAGAAGTAGAAAGAAAGAAAGAAAGAAAGAAAGAAAGAAAGAAAGAAAGAAAGAATGAAAGAATGAAAGAAAGAAAGGAGGGAGCGAGGGCGGGAGGCAGAGAGGAAGGAAGCAAGGAGGGAGGGAAGGAAAAAATAAAGAAATAAGATAAGGTAAAATAAACTAAAGTAAGATAAAATATAATAGTTATTAAAATTAAAAAAAATAACTATTAATTGAAAAAAAACAGATGGATAGAACCCTCGGACAAATGGTGGAAGCAAAGCTATACAGACAAAATCTCACACAGACGCATACACATACACACTCACAAAAAGAGGAAAAGGGGAAAATATCATAAATCTTGTTCTCAAAGTCCACCTCCTAATTTGGGATGATTCGTTGTCTATTCATGTATTCCACAGATGCAGTGTACATCTAGTTGATTGTGGAGCTTTAATCCGCTGCTTCTGAGGCTGCTGGGAGAGATTTCCCTTTCTCTTCTTTCTTCTCACAGCTCCCAGGGGCTCAGCTTTGGATTTGGCCCCGCCTCTGCTTGTAGGTCGCCAGAGGGCATCTGTTTTTCGCTCAGACTGGATGGGGTTAAAGGAGCCATTGATCCGGGGGCTCTGGCTCACTCAGACTGGGGGGAGTGAGGGGCACGGAGTGTGGGGCGAGCCTGCGGTGGCAGAGGCCGTCGTGATGTTGCACCAGCTTGAGGTGCGCCGTGTGTTCTCCCGGGTGAGTTGTCCCTGGATCCTGGGACCCTGGCAGTGGCAGGCTGCACAGGTTCCCCAGAAGAGGGGTGTGGATAGTGACCTGTGCTCACACACAGGCTTCTTGGTGGCGGCAGCAGCAGCCTTAGCATCTCATGCCTGTCTCTGGGGTCCGTGCTTTTAGCCGCGGCTCGCGCCCGTCTCTGGAGCTACTTTAAGCAGCGTTCTTAATCCCCTCTCCTCCCGCACCAGGAAACAAAGAGGGAAGAAAATGTCTATTGCCTCTTCAGCAGGTCCAGACTTTTCCCGGGACTGCCTCTCGGCCAGCTGTGGCGCAGTAACCCCCTGCAGGCTGTGTTCATGCTGTCAAGGGTTTTTTCCTTCCCAGTCCTCTCCCTGCACTCTGACCGAAGCCCGAGCCTCAGCTCCCAGCCTCTGATGTTTCTTGAATTTCATTGTTGACCCCCATTTTTTTTAGTAGTATTTTGTTCAGTCTCCATGTGTTCATTCTTTTCCCATATTTCTTTCTGTAGTTGATTTCTAGTTTCATACCAGTGTATTCAGAAAAGATGCTTGAAATAATTTCTTTCTTCTTATATTTGTTGATGCATGTTTTTGACCTAGTATGTTGTCTCTTCTACAGAATGTTCCATGCACACTTGAAAATAAAGTGTATTCAGTTTTTTAAATGTAGTGTCCTGTAGATATCATTTATGTCCAACTGTTCTATTGTGTCATTTCGAATCTCTTTTGCTTTATCAATTTTCCATCTGGATGATCTGTCCAGTGATGTCAGTGGGATGTTAAAGTCTCCTACTATTATTGTATTATGGTACCTTTCTCCCTTTATATCTGTTAGTATTTGTTTTATATATTTAAGTGCTACTATATTGGGTGTGTATATGTTAACAAGTGTAATATCCTCTTCTTGTATTGATCCATTTATCATTATAAAATGCTCTTCCTTTGTCTTTCATAATGGACTTTGTTTTAAAGTGTATTTTGTTTGGTATGAGTACTGCTACCCCTGTTTTTTTTGTTGTTTATATTTGAATGAAATATCTTTTTCCATCCCTTTACTTTCAGTCTGTGTGTGTCTTTCACCCTGAATTGAGTCTCTTTTGGGCAGCATATTTTACGTTCTTGTTTTATCCAATCTGCCGCTCTATATCTTTTGATTAGAGCATTTTGTCCACTGACATTTAGAGTAATTATTGATAGGTATGTAATTTTTGCCATTTTAATCCTTGTCTTCCAATTGTTTTTGTAGTTCTTCTTTGTTCATTTCTTTTCTTTTTGGTTTTCCTTTTGTAGTTTGATGATTTTCTTTTGTTGTATGCTTGAGTTCCTTTCTTTTTGGTTTTTGTGAATATATTGTGTATTTTTGATTTGTGGTTACCATGCAGTTCAAGTATGTTGACCCATAACTATATCTACTTGCTTTAAATAGTCATTCAAGTTCAAACACATTGCAAAAGATTTAAATTTTTATACTCCCCACCCCCACATTTGGTGAATTCAAATTCCCTATTTTACACCTTCAATGCTTATCCTTTTACTGTTAGCTTTCGTTATAATTGTTTTTCAATTTGGGGGGATTGTTTTTTAATCTGTGTACTGGCTTATTTGAGTGATCTTCAATCCTTTTATATATTTGCCTACTGTGATTTTCCCTACCTATAGATTCTTGCTTCCTTTCTATTTAGAGAAGATCCTGCAATATTTTTTAGGATTGGTTTAGTTTTGCTGAATTCCTTAGTTTTTGCTTGTTGAGGAATTCTTTATCTCTTTTTCTATTTTAGATAATAATCCTGCTTAGTAGCATATTCTCAGTTCCAGGTTTTTATCCCTTTCAGGATTTTGAATACATCATGCTGCTCCCTTCTGACCTGCAAAGCTTCTGCAGAGAAATCAGCAGATAGTCTTAATGGAGGTTCCCTTGTAACTGACTCTGTTTTTCTCTTGATGCCTTTAGAATCCTTTCTTTATCTTAACATTTTACATTTTAATTATGATGTGTTTGGAACCCTCTTTGCTTCTTGCACCTGGACATCTGTTTCTTTCCATAGTTTGGGAAGTCTTCCAGCCATAATTTCTTAAAATACATTCTTAATCCCCTTCTTTCTCTCTTTTCTTTCTGGAACCCCTGTTATGGATAGGTTGGCATGCTTTATGTTATCTCATAGATCTTATATGTTTTTTTTTTCAATTGTCATTCTGCCTGCTGTTTTGATTGGGCGATTTCCATTATTCTGCCTTCCAGATCACTTATTCGATCCTCCGTGTCACTTAGTCTGCTATTCATTGTTTCTGGATTGGTTTTAATCTAGACAATTTAATTTTTTTTATTGTTTCATCTTTATAGTTTCTAGTTCCTTGTTATAGTGATTACAATCTATTGATTGTCTTTATTCCTTTAGCATTTTTATTACCTCCTTTTTTGAGCTCATGATCTTGTAGATGAGTGAGCTCTGTTTCATTATTTGTTCTTTCAGGTTACTTCTCTGTTTCTTTTATTTGTGAGTAGTTCCTCTGCCTTTTCATTTTACTTAACTTTCCCTGTCTCTATGAATTTAGGAGAAACAGTTATCTACTGTGGTCTTGAAGTGGTGTTTTTATGTGGGGACATCCCTGTGCAGACTGTGTTTCCAGTGTTTTTGGTGCTAGGCCCAATTTCAGTTTGGACACCATCCATGTCTTTCCTCAGGGTGTGCTAGCTGTTATCCCCTTGACAGGGGGGTGTGGTTGGTGTTGTAGTATCTAAAGCCTGTCCTGGATGTGAAGTGGGGCTACCTCTCTGCTCCATGGCTGTACTGCCCTGTCAGATGTTGGATGTTCTCCCTAGTTGTTGGAGTAAAAGCCCTCAGGGTCAGGTTCGATCATTGTCTTTGATGCATGCCCTGCCCCAAAGGAGGTGATTGCTAAAGCAAGTGAGGCCCATGTGATCACAGAGGACCTATTTGCCATTCCACTCAGAAGCAGGCCAAGTTCGTGTCCCTTTCTCTGTTGTGATCAACCTGGATCTGGTTCAAGGCTTGGTGTGGAGTAGGCTAGGGCTGGGTGTTGGGGTATTGTCACTGTGGGAATTGAGAGGACTGTGCTGCCACCTGAGATTTGGACTGCCTCTGTTGCAGACTTCTCCCAGGACATGTTTGCTCCAGATCTAGTGCTAAGCTGTGTTGTGAAGTGGGTGAAGCCAGGTTGTTTTTGTTGAGAGACAAACAACTGTGTACTCCTGGGCATGCTGACAATGGCGTCACCCAGACCACACCCCAGGCCCTCTGGGCTGTCTCTGGGTAACCAAATGGAGTCTTCTCTCAGGGCTTGTCTGCCCAAGATTTGGTGCTTGGCTGCTGCACCCCCCTGTAGTGCCACCCTCCTTGCATGCTGACAATGTCCACCACAGCTACATCTGCTTCTCCATAAGTAAGCTGACACTGTTTTCTGTGGCTCCATCTGGCTCACACCCCAGGTGCGCCAGTCTGTTTCTGCACAGCTAGACCAAGTCTCTGTCCGTATTTCATGCCAGGATGTGGTGTGGAGTGAAGCAGGGCTGTGGTGTTTGCCCCTTCAGATTGGGAAGTGCAGCAAGGCATCTGCCACCAGTGCAAGGCTTTCTTTGCCCTGATTGTCAGAAAGTCAGCATGTGTGCTCTCCTCAAAAGCAGAACCTAGGCTTCTCTAGCCCTTCTATCTCTCTCAGTGTATTTCCCAGCAGGCAAGGGCACCCATCTCCTCCATGCAAGACCTCAGGACTAGGATACCCAGGTTGTGGCTAGGCCTACTCACTCCCAAGGGCAAGGGTACACATGTGTGGATATTCTCCTCCTTACAGATCCCTTTCAGGTGTTCAAGTCCTGACCCAATGCCTTTTATTCCCCATCTACTGGCTTATGTGGAGATCTTTCTTACAGCTTTATTTGTATAGGAGTTTTTTCCAGTTTCCAGTTAGATTTCCATGAGAATTGTTCTGCATTTTGATGTGTTTGTGGGTGCGAGATGAACTCCACGTCCTCCTACTGTGACATCTTTATCCTCCATTCCAAAATCTATATTTCAAATCATTAATCTACAGTTCCCTCACTAAAATTATTGTTAAGTTTATTATTATTGTATTGTTATACAATACTGTATTTATTAGTTTAATTAATATTTTAGATTTAGAAAGTACTGTGGAATGACTCCAAATTATTTGTATTTAAGTCTGTGAAAATTTGTGTGGTATGCTTTTATACCACCCATTAATTAAACTTGGGAAAACTGGATGATAAATATTATATAAAAATTTCATAATTATAATGACATGAATTTATTTCAGGAAGTTTCCTTCAGAAGTTGGAAATTTGCCAGGTGGTATATTTGACCTATACACTATGTTCAAATTGCAAAATTTATTTTTCTAAACCATAGAACTATGGAACCAAATCTTGGATCAACTTTAATTTGATCTAATTACTTTTTGCTTTAATATGTGTTAACCAGTATTGGTTTCTTAAAATAGTGGATTTTCGTTGGTAGTTGGGGACTGCCAAGATGCTTTCTTCATGTTTTGTGACAGTCAGTAATTTGAAATTTTATTTCCAAAAAATCCCAGAGATTAAGTTAGATTTGTGTGGGTGACCATAACAGTCACTGAAGGAGAAAATTATAAAGAAGACTGTGTTTTTAAAGGTTTCCTGCTGTAGCTAACAATATGCTTTTTTTTTGGTATTGTGGTAAAAAACACACATCATAAGATTTACCATCTTAACCATTTTTAAGTGTACAGTTCATTAGTATGCTGGTATTGTTCAAATGTTTATAAACTTACCTGTGATTTTTAAAATCTTATGCTGGTAAAACCCTTTGCTAAGATGTTAACACCATCTTGTCCTGGAAATGAAGTATAAATTTATTTCATTTTATTATGGTAAATTTCAAACATATACAAAAATAAAGAGATTAATATAATGGATTCCCATTTTTGCAACTCAGCTTCAACAAATACCAATGCCTGGCCAATCTAGTTACCTTTATGCCTACATCCTCTCACACACACATATATATATATATATATATATATATATATATATATATATATATTTTTTTTTTTTTTTTTGCGTTACGCAGGCCTCTCACTCTTGTGGCCTCTCCCATTGTGGAGCACAGGCTCCGGATGCACAGACTCAGCGGCCATGGCTCACGGGTCCAGCCGCTCCGCAGCATGTCACACACATATATTTTAAAGCGAATCATACACATCCTATTTTACATGTATAACTATTTCAGTAAGTATTTCTAAAGTAAAGGGACGTTTAAAAAACAAAACCACAATATCATTATACACCTACAATTAAAAATTCCTTAATTTAATTAACTATAGTTAGTATTTACATTTCTCAATTGTCTTATATTATGTTCTTTGGGTTTTAATTGGGTTCCAAATATAACTCATGCATTGTGATGTGTCAATATGTGTTTTAAATCTCTTTTGGTTATGGGACCTAACTCCATATCTTTTTATTCCTTGCAACTTTTCCTGTTGTTTTTGCTGATAAAGAAACCAGGGCATTTATGTTGCAGTTTTCTAAATTCTGGATTTTGATAACTGTACCCCATGAGTTGTTTAACATGCTAGTCTGTCTCCCATATTTCCTGGAAATTGGTAACTTCATCTAGAGGCTTAGTCATGTTTAGGTTGATTTTTACAGCAAGGTTACTTCATAGGTGGTGTGTATATTATCCGATACGAACCATTCATGGTTATTGCCTACAATAGAGCAAATAATTTATCATGGGTTGCATAATTGTGATATTTAAATTAAATTCTTATTTCTTCTTATGTTAGCTGGAATATTCGTTAAAGAGAAAATTTACCTCATCAAATATTAGGCTACTGTAAAAAGAAAAACTCATACAAGAAAGGAAGGTTAAATTCTTGATTATATTCCTTTATTTATCAGTTTTCAGAATGATGATCTCTTATCCTAGCATCCATCTTCCAGTTGTAGCCACTGAATGCTTTTATTTATTTATTTTTATACTTCTTTTTTAAACATTTAAAAAATTGTATTTATTGGAGTATAATTGATTTACAATGTTGTGTCAGTTTCAGGTGTAGAGCAAAGTGATTCAGTTATACATATACATATATTCATTATCTTTTAGATTTTTTTTATCTTATAGGTTATCACAGAATATTGAGTAGAGTGCTCTGTGTTATACAATATAGTAGTGTGTGTGTTCACCCCAAATTTCTGATTTATCCCTTCCCACCACATTTCCCCTGTGGTAACCATAAGTTTGTTTTTGATATCTGTAAGTCTGTTTCTCTTTTGTAAATAAATTCATTTATTACTTTTTTCAATTAGATTCCACAGGTGAGTGATATCATATGACATTTGTCTTATTCAGTCTGACTTCACTTAGAGTGATAATCTCTAGGTCCATCCATGTTGCTGCAAATGACATTATGTCATCTTTTTCATGGCTGAGTAATATTCCATTGCATATATGTACCACAGCTTCTTTATCCATTCCTCTGTTGATGGGCATTTAGGTTGCTTCCATGTCTTGGCTATTGTAAATAGTGCTGCAATGAACAGTTAGATCACGTATAATTATGGAATATGTTTTTCTCCAGATATATGCCCAGAAGTGGGATTACTGGATCATATGATAGTTCCATTTTTAGTTCTTTAAGGAAATTCCATACTGTTCTCCATAGTGGCTGTACCAACTTACATTGCCAACAACAGTGTAGGAGGGTTCCTTTTTCTCTACACTCTCTCTAGCATTTATTGTTTGTAGACTTTTTGTTGATGGCCATTCGGACTAGTGTGAGGTGATACCCAATAGCCCAATATTTAGTTTTGACTTACATTTCTCTGATCATTAGTAATATTGAGGATCTTTTCATGTGCTTTTTGGCCATCTGTATATCTTCTGTGGATAAATGTCTGTTTAGATCTGCCCATTTGTTGATTGTCTTTTTTTTTTATAGCAAACCAAATGAGCTGTTTGTATATTTTAGATATTAATCACTTGTCGGTTGCTTCATTTGCAAATATTCCTCTTATTCTGAGGGTTGTCTTTTCATTCCGTTTGTGGTTTCCTTCACTGTGCAGAAGGTTTTAAGTTTAATTATGTCCCATTTGTTTATTTTTGTTTTCATTTTCATTACTCTAGGAGGTGGGTCAAAAAAATCTTGCTGTGAATTATGTGAAACAGTGTTCTGCCAATGTTTTCCTCTAAGATTTTTATAGTGTCCGGCCTTACATTTAGTCTTTGATTCAATTCATATTTAGTTTTGTATATGGTGTTAGAGAAGTTTCTAATTTCATTCTTTTATATTTAGCTGTCCAGTTTCCCCAGCACTACTTATTGAAGTGACTGTCACTTCTCCATTGTATATTCTTGCCTCCTTTGTCATAGATTAATTGACCATAACGTGTGAGTTTATTTTTGGGCTTTCTACCCAGATCCATTGATCTATATTTCTGTTTTAGTGCCAGTACCATACTGTTTTGATGACTGAAGCTTTGTAGTATAGTTTGAAGTCAGGGAGTATGATTCATTCAGCTCCATTTTCTTTCTCAGGATTGGTTTAGCTATTCTGGATCTTTTGTGTTTCCATGTAAATTAAAACAAAATTTGTTCTATTTTTTGCAGGGCAGGAATACAGAACAGACGTGTGGACATGAGGGGGTGGGGAAGGGAGGTGGCATGAATTGGGAGATTGGGATTGACATATATACAGTGCCAAGTGTAAAATAGTTAGTGGGAACATGCTGTATAGAACAGGGAGCTCAGCTCTGTGCTCTGTGGTGACCTAGATGGGTGGGATGTGGGGGTGCGGTGAGGGAGGTCCAAGAGGGAGGAGATATATGTATACATTTAGCTGATTCACTTCATTGTACAGCAGAAACTAACACAACCTTTTAAAGCAACTATACCCCAATAAAAAATTAAAAAAAAAATTTTTTTGTTCTAGTTTTGTGAAAAATGCCATTGGTAATTTGATAGGGATTGCATTGAGTCTGTAGATTGCCTTGGGCAGTAGAGTCATTTTGACAATACTGATTCTTCCAATCCAAGAACATGGTATATACTTCCATCTGTTTCTGTCATCTCCAATTTCTTTAATCAACATCTTATGGTTTTCAGAACAGAGGTCTTTTGCCTACTTAGGTAGATTTATTCCCAAGTATTTTATTCTTTTAGATGCAATGGTAAATGAGATTGTTTCTTTAATTTCTCTTTCTGATCTTTCATTGTTAGTGTGGAGGAATGCAAAGGATTTCTGTGTATTAATTTTGTGTCCTTCTACTTTACTAAATTCATTGATTAGCTCTAGTAGTTTTCTGGTTGCATATTTATGATTTTCTATGTATAGTATGTCATTTGCAAACAGGGGCAGTTTTACTTCTTTTCCTGTTTGGATTTCTTTTATTAATTTTTCCTCTCTGATTGCTGTGGCTAGGACTTCCAAAACTTTGTTTAGTAAATGTGGTGAGAGTGGACATCCTTGCCTTTCTCCTGATCTTAGAGGGAATGTTTTTAGATATTCCCTGTTGGGAATGATGTTAGCCGTGGGTTTGTCATATATGACCTTTATTATGTTGAGGTAAGTTCCCTCTATTCCAATATTCTAGAGAGCTTTTATCATATATCGGTGTTGAATTTTGTCAAAAGCTTTTCCTGCATCTATTGAGATGATCATATAGTTTTTATTCTTCAGTTTGTTAATATGGTGTATCACGTTCATTGATTTGTGGCTATTGAAGCATCCTTGCATCCCTGGGACAAATGCCACTTGATCATGACTTATGATCCTTTTAATGTGTTGTTGGATTCGGTATCCTAGTGTTTTATTGAGGATTTGTGTGTCTACGTTCATAAGTGATATTGACATGCAATTTTCTTCTTTTGTGGTATCTTTGTCTGGTTTTGGTATCATGGTGTTGGTGGACTCATAGAATGAGCCTGGGAATATTCTTTCCTCTGCAATTTTTTAGTAGAGTTTCAGGAGGATAGGTATTAACTCTTCTGTAAATGTTTAATACAATTTGCCTGTGAAGCCTGGACTTTTGTTTGTTGGAAGTTTTAAAATTACTATTTCAATTTCACTACTTGTGATTGGTCTGTTCCTATTTTCTGTTTCTTCCTGGTTTAGTCTTGGAAGATTTTATCTTTCTGAGAATTTGTCCTTTTCTTATAGATTGTCCATTTTATTGGCATATACTTGTTCGTAGTAGTCTCTTATGATCCTTTGTATTTCTGTAGTGTTTATCGTAACTGCTCCTTTTTCAATTCTAATTTTATTGATTTAAGTCCTCTCCTTTTTTTTCTTAATGAGTCTGGCTAAACGTTTATGAATTTTGTCTTCTCTTCTCAGAGAACCAGCTTTTAGTTTCGTTGATGTTTGCTACTATTTCCTTCCTCTCTATTTCATTTATTTCTGGTCTTATCTTTTTATATCTTTCCTTCTATAAATTTGGGTTTTGTTTGTTCTTCTTTCTCTAGTTGCTTCTGGAGTAACTTTAGATTGTTTATTTGAGATTTTTCTTGTTTCCTGAGGTAAGCTTGTATCACTATAAACTTCCCACTTAGAACTGCTTTTGCTGTGTCCCAAAGGTTTTCAACCATCTTGTTTTTATTTTTATTTTTTGGAAAACTTAACATTTACTTTTTATTGAGGCCCTAAAATGTGCTAAAAATGCTCTATGAGTAGGATTTTTTTTAAGACATAAGGCAAACTTTTAATCGCACTCTTGCTGAAATTAATTCCATTAGTTTTAGTGTTCTACTTGTTTAAGTATTTTTTTAAACATCTTTATTGTAGTATAATTGCTTTACAATGGTGTGTTACGTTCTTCTTTATAACAAAGTGAATCAGCTATACATATACATATATCCCCATATCTCCTCCCTCTTGCACCTCCCTACCCCACCCCTCTAGGTAGTCACAAAACACCGAGCTGATCTCCCTGTGCTATGTGGCTGCTTCCCACTAGCTATCTATTTTACAATTGGCAGTGTATATATGTCCATGCCATATGGACACTTCATCTCACTTCATCTCATCTTACCCTTCTCCCTCCACATGTCCTCAGTCGCATTCTCTACATCTGCATCTATATTACTGTCCTGCCCTTAGGCTTTTCAGAACCCCTTTTTTTCTAGATTCCATATATATGTGTTACCATATGGTATTTGTTTTTCTCTTTCTTACTTCACTCTGTGTGATAGACTCTGCATCCATCCACCTCCTTACAAATAACTCAATTTCGTTTCTTTTTATGGCTGAGTAATATTCCATTGTATATATGTGCCACATCTTCTTTGTCCATTCATCTGTTGATGAACACTTAGGTTGCTTCCATGTCCTGGATATTGTAAATAGAGCTGAAATGAACATTGTGGTACATGAATCTTTTTGAGTTATGGTTTTCTCAGCGTGTATGCCCAGTAGTGGGATTGCTGAGTCATATTGACCATCTTGTTTTGTTATCATTTGTCTTTAGGTATTTTTGAATTTCATCTTTGATTTCTTCAGTGACCCATTTGTTATTTAGTAACATACGGCTTGGCCTCCATGTTTTTGTGTTTTTTAAAAGTTTTTCTTTTTTCCTGGAATGGATTTATAATCCCATAATGTTGTGGTCAGAAAAGAGGCTTGATATGATTTCAATTTTCTTAGACTCATGTTAAGCACAGGGCAGTGAAACTATCTGTATGATACTTTGATGGGAAAAACATATGCAAAAAATTATTAAGAGAAACCTCAATTAAAATAGAGTCAGGACATTTCTCCAAAGAAGATATACCAATTGCCAACAAACACATGAAAGGAGGCTCAACATCATTACTCATTAGAGAAATGCAAATCAAAACTACAATGAGGTATCACCTCACACCATTCAGAATGACAATGATGAAAAAGTCTAGAAACAATAAATGCTGGAGAGGGTGTGGGGAAATGGGAACCCTCTTGCTCTGTTGGTGGGAATTTAAATTGATACAGCCACTATGGAGAACAGTATGGAGGTTCCCTATAAAACTAAGAATAGAGCTACCATAGGACCCAGCAATCCCACTATTGGGCATATAACCTGAGCAAACCATAATTCAAAAAGTCTTGTACTACAATGTTCATTGTAGCTCTATTTACGCTAGCCAGGACATGGAAGCAACCTAAGTGTTCATTGACAGATGAGCTTATAAAGAAGATATCACACATATATACAATGGGATATTACTCAACCATAAAAACAAATGAAATTGAGTTATTTGTAGTGAGGTGGATGGACCTAGAGACTGTCATACAGAGTGAAGTATGTCAGAAAGGGAAAAACAAATACTGTATGGTAACACATATATATGGAATCTGAAAAAAAAAAAAAGGTTCTGAAGAGCCTAGGGGCAGGAGAGGAATAAATATGCAGATGTAGAGAATGGACTTAAGGACATGGGGAGGGGGACGGGTAAGCTGGGACGAAGTGAGAGAGTGGCATGAACATATATACACTATTAAATGTAAAATAGATAGCTAGTGGGAAGGAGCCACACAGCATAGGGAGATCAGCTCAGTGCTTTGTGACTACCTAGAGGGGTGGGATAGGGGTGGTGGGAGTCAGACTCAAGAGGGAGGAGATATGAGGATATATGTATATGTATAGCTGACTTACTTTGTTATAAAGCAGAAACTAGCACACAATTATAATGCAATTATACTCCAATAAAGATGTTAAAAATAGGTAAATAAAATAAAACAAAAAATATAATAAAATAGAGTCAGGAGGCCAGAAGGGTATTTCTCATGCCCTACAACAATAGCAGAGCCCAACAGGAAGAAGGAAGACTTCCTCTTCTGACCTAGCCAGAGATAAGCCAATGAGAAACCATCACAACCTACCCAGGGAAAAGCCCTATGTTTTGAACTCTTAATTTTTCCCAATAGACTCTTTGTTTACTATAGCCTTGCCAAATTTATTTTCCTCTCTTTAAAAGAGTTCTTCTCTCTTTGCTTTGGGGGACTTGCACATGTCTTGCTATGGTTGCAGACCCGAATTGCAGACAAAGAATTATTGATTCTTAATAAACGAATATTTTCCTGGAGAAATAACTGGCAGTCTATTTGTTTTAGATCAATGCATGACACTACGTTTGTCCAAATCCATAGAAATTTATAGCACCAAGAATATTCCCTAATGTATAAACTATTTTAAAAACTCATTTAGGAAGTTGGAGTATTCTAGAATGGAATTCGGAGTTTAAAAAATAACAATGTAACAATATTACAAATGTAGGAAACATCCTCACTTATGTGGTGGGGGAAAATGTGCTGACTTAAGTAAATTTAGAAATGAGCAAGTATATAAAAATTGAGTCTAAAGAAACTGTATATATGTAATTTATAAATTTGTTTTTTTAGAGGAATACAGGTTAACAGTTCTCATACCACTCTACATGTATAGTATTATGAACAATTAAGTACTAAATAAATGGTAGATATGAGAGCTTGGTGTCTCAACGTTGGAATGATTTTAAAGTTAAGTAAGTAAAAGAGGCTAAAACGAACCATATAGTAATAGATTAGAGTTGCGGAAATCAGTATGAACTCATGTTTAGCTAAATATATATATATATATACAAATAGTTACATATAGAAATACACACACACACACACGGGTTAATATGCATGTATATATTTTCTTGTTCTGTCAGCTGAGGGGACTTAGAAGCAAATGACATTCCATTAGCAATGAGCACGTGTAACATTCAGCTCTTGGTTTCTAAAGCCATTTCTGACAAAATGAACCAGAAGCTTTTGCATAAATGGCTGATTCTAGGATTGAGGAGGAAAATATACAGGATGAACTTAGAGCATCTTGCAGTGCCAGAAAGTAAGGAAATGATAAACACACACACACACACACAACACAGTGTTTGGAGGTATATCAAAGGAGCACAAGAGTCAACTGAAAGAACTCCAAATGACCAAACCTAGAACTATTGGAGAAAAATTTAAAACACTCATACTGGATTCTATCCTAAAGTATAAACTAAACATATAAGATTCCACATTGATATAAATAATTGGCTGAATAAGTAAATAATAATAACTTACCTTCAAAGATGTTTCTAACTTACCCTCAAAGATGTGAAACATAACTCCCCAGTTCTTAAGTCCCAGCATCACATAGTGACTTCCTTCCACTGAGTATATAGTATGGGTAGGGAAATAGAATGTTAAAAGAGGCAGGTGATAAGGTTAACATGAATTACTTATTTTGATAGCATATGCCCTTGATATGATGTGATAAGAAATACATTTTACCTCTGTGTTTTGCTTCCCAGAAACATATAAACTCAGCCTAATCAGGAGGAAAAAAATTATCAGACATATCCAATTCAGGGATATTCTATAGAATATTTAACCAGTACTCCTCAAAACTGCCAAGATCACCAAAAACAAGGAAAGTATGAAAAACTGTCAAAACAAAGAGAGCAAAGAAGAACTGATAATTAAATATAATAGGGACTTCCCTGGTGGTGCAGTGGTTAAGAATCTGCCTACCAATGCAGGGGACATGTGTTTGATCCCTGGTCCTGGAAAATCCCACATGCCGTGGAGCAACTAAGCCCATGGACCACAACTACTGAAGACCATGTGCCTAGAGCCCATGCTCTGCAACAAGAGAAGTCACCACAATGAGAAATCCACACACCACAACAAACTGTATCCCCCACTCGCTGCAACTAGAGAAAGCCTGCACTCAGCAACGAAGGCCCAACACAGCCAAAAATAAATAAATTTAAGAAAATCACAGTGTCAATAGAGGGAGAAAAATCTTATAAAAATATAATATAATATCCTGGATGAGATCCTGAAATAGGAAAAGGAAATTAAGTAAAAACTGAATATGGCAATCTGAATAAACAATGAATTTACATGAACAATAATGTACCAAAGCTTGTTCTTTAGTTGTAACAAATATACTATATTAATGTAAGATATCAATAGTACAAAAACTTTATGTGGGGACACATGGGTACTCTGTACTATCTTTGCAATTTTTATGTAAATCTAAAATTGTTCTGATATGAAAAATTTAATACCATTGCTCTTTGGAATGCACTTTTGTGGTCCTCCCAAAGGCTTCTTCAAATATAAAATATAAGTGATTTCTCTTTTATCAACAGATATCAAATATGATAATTTTGTCACAGGTAATGGAAATCCCAAGTAAAATATCTTAATTAAAATTCAAACGTATTGGTCACATAATGGGTATATAAATAATACAACTCTCCTCAGGACTGGATTAATTTAGTGAGTGAAATCAACACCAAGAACTGAGTTTCTTTCTTTTTGTCCTTCTGTGAAATCAGATTCATAGTAAAGTTAGTATTTTTCTGAACCTGGCTATCAGTTCAGGACATGTTTTCTTTTCTTTTTTTCTTTTATTTAGATTTTGTTTATTTATTTATATTGAGATATCATTCACATATAACCCTGTGTACGATTAAAGTGTACAACATGTTGATTTGGTACATTTATATATTGCAATATGATCACCACCATTAGTGTTAGCAAACACTTCTATCATGTCACATAAGTTTTTGTTGTGAGAACATTTAAGAGCTAGTGCCTTAGCAATTTTGAAGTATATAATACAGCACAAAATGTTTTTTGCTAACATTTATCAAGATAGAGTATCTATCTAAGAGAAATCAAGGGCTTGCATTCGAGTAAATCTTTCATGATTTCCAGAACTGAATGAATCACTATGTAAGAGGAAAGTGATTACCCTTATTGGGGTAGTTTAAGTAGGTCCTACTCATGGATATGTAGACATCAGTCCTACCAAAACTGCTGGACGGTGTACACACTCAAGAGGTGGAATGGATTTGGGGAAAGCAACTGGACTTTAACAGTGGGCTTTATATATTTTAATTACGTAACTCTGAAGTTATTATGAGATATATCACCTGTATGTATGTTAATAGTAACAGGTTTCTATCATAAATTTAATCTTTTGTAAATTAATAATTAACGTATTTAAAATATTATTTTGAAATATAAAGCCTACACTGATATGATACCTACCATTATCCTTTTAAATAAAATTATAGAACAAGTTCTTCTTGACAGACAAATTTTATATTGTTTCATTCTCTCTTTGAACAAATATTTAAAATTCACTCTCTTCTCACAATGCTATCATAATATTATTGGTTTTATACATTTATTAACCACAATATTATGTTTATTTGGAAAAAAATAATATGTTCTATATAGGAATTCTGCTTTCTGGTTACACATGAAAATAGCTTGGAAGTTGCCACTTTATCCTACAACAAGTAAAAAGCTGAACAGATCTAAACATCAATAACCCTTCTAGGATCTGTAAGAAAGGTGAGACAAAGGGCAAACCACTCTTAGAAACACAGACAGGTGAGTACAGAGAGTCATGGGTTACCAGAGCAGAGGCTCACAAGCAGAATCCACCATAAGAACCAATTACAGCATAGCACTTTGCAGTACACCTGAAACTAACACAATATTGTAAATAAACTATACTCCAATGAAAATTAAAAATAAATAACCAATGCCAGGGTAGGAAAACCTGAACTGTTATTAAAGAAGTGTTATCAGTGTGGAAAAGTCAAAAGTTAAAATTTCCAGGGGGACCCAGTCATATGGAGCCCTAAAATGTTGTGAGATTTACCTCTAGAAACTTGAACAGTTTCTCACAGTAAATATCTGAAAAAATTCCACAATATGCTTCTGGCAGGATGACTGAAAAGAGTTCTGTTTTTCTTAACAAGGTCAACAGGAGAAGCTAGTCAACTAGGGTCTAACCTGCTGGAGTATTATCAGACCTTAACTTACCTTGGTAAAGGGAAATCCCAAGTCCAGTCAGATCTAGGCTTTAACATGGGAGAAAGGAAATACCCAAGACATGAAAACAAACTAAGTCTCCATTGACAGGTGAATGGATAAAAAATAATATAAAAATTTATGGATAAAGAATATACACACACACATACATATATATTTCAGCCATAAGAAAGAATAATATCCTACCATTTGTAACAACATGGATGGGCCTTGAGGGTATTGAAACAATTTATAAAGAGAAGACAAATACTGTGTGATCTCATACGTGGAATCTAAAAAAAAAAAAACTCATATAAACATAGAACATATTGGTTGTTACCAAGGCAGGGTGTGAAGGATGGGAGAAATGGTTAAGATGATCAAAAAGTACAAACTTTCAGTTATAAGAAAAATTCTGGGGATCTAATTACAATATGGTGAATATATTTAAAACTACTATGTTGGAAAGTTGTTAAGAGAATAAATGTTAATATGTCTCATCACAAAAATAAATTTGCACTATATGGGGTGATGAATATTAACTAAAATTATTGTGGTAATCACTTTACAAAATGTATATATATCAAACTGTTATGTTGTACACCTTAAAATAATGCAATTATATATGTCAATTATATCTCAGTGAAACTGGAAAAAAAAACCAGCTGTGATTTAATACATTAGGGGCTCTAATGGAAAAAAGGGAATAAATTGAAAAAACTATCCCAAGCAAATGGAAATCAAAACAAAGCTGGAGTAGCAATACTCATATCAGACAAAACAGAATTTAGAAGATATAACAATTGTAAACAGACATGCACCCAACATAGGAGCACCTCAATATATAAGCAAATGCTAACAGCCATTAAATGAGAAATTGAGAATAACACGATAATGGTGGGGGATGTTAATACCCTATTCTCATCATTAGACCATCCAGACAGAAAGTTAATAAGGAAAAACAGGCCTTATATGACACATTAGACCAGATGGACTCAATTGATATTTATAAAGCATTCTGTCCAAAAGCAGCAGAACACATTTTCTTTTCAAGTGCACATGGAACATTCTCCAGGATAGATCACATGCTGGGCCACAAAGCGAGCCTCATTAAATTTAAGAAAATTGAAATCATATCAAGCCTCTTTTCTGACCACAACATTATGGGATTATAAATCAATTACAGGAAAAAAAACTATAAAACACACAAAAACATGGAGGCTAAGCCATATGTTACTAAGCAACCAATGGATAACTGAAGAAATCAAAGAAGAAATTCAAAAATACCTAAAAATACCTACAGACAAATGATAACAAAACAAGATGGTCGAAAACCTTTGGGACACATAAGTCCCCTTCTGGCCTCCTGACTCTATTTTAATTGAGGTTTCTGTTAATTATTTTTTGCATATGCTTTTCCCATCAAAGTATCATACAGATAGTTTCACTGCCCTGTGCTTAACCTATTCAATCTTCAACCCAAACCCTGGTCAATCACTGTTCTATTTTCTATCTAGTTTTACATTGTTCAGAATTCCTATCATTGTTACTAGACAATGCATCGTCTCCTCAGGATGGCTTCCTTCATTTAACAACAGTCACTTAAAATGCAGCTATGTCGTTTTGAAGCTTGTGTATCTTTTATTTTTATTACAGAATAATATTTCATTATAAGGATGATTCGACATTTGTCTACACATTCACTTATTAATGGATATTTAACTTGCCTCCAGTTTAATTTTGGAATTTAGAATATTCTCAGACATTATTACATCAATTATTTCTTTTGATCCATCCTCTTTCCTCTTCTGGTATTCTAATTATATGTATGTTACACCTTTTCAGGTTACCTTACTGTTGTTAAACTTCTTTACTGACCTTCCCTCATTCATTTTCTTTTTTTCATTTCAGTTTAATAAATTGCTATTCACCTATATTTAGGTTCACTGATTTTTTTCCTTCATCATGTCCAGTCCATTGATGAGTTTAACGAAAGCATTCTTCATTTCTGTTATAAAGTTTTAAATTTTTAGAATTTCCTTTGATTTTATTTAGAATTTCCACCTTTCTGCTTACATTGCCCCTCTGTTCTTGAATGTTGTCTATTTCTTCCACAAAAGCACTTAACATATAGTTATTTTTAAATTTCATGTCTGATAATACTAACATCTATGGCATACATTAATCTTGTTCTGATACTTGCTTTGCCTCTTCTGAATGTTTTTTTCTTGTGTTTTAGCACACCCTGTAATTTTTTGTTGGAAACAAAAGAAATATATTAGGGGAGAGAGATGGATGTAAATGTGCTTATATTGTAAGAATTTAAGTAGCCTTAACTAGGAGTTGGGCTGTGTTTAGTGTTGGCTGTTTCTGTAGGTGTCAGAGTCTTTAAAGTACTCTAGGGTCCTTGCTTTTGTCTATTCTCTTAATTTTCTGCTTCCCTAGGTATTACTCATTAGAGACAGTCTGTCTCATGTAGCTCTTTCAGCACCTATAATCTACTGCTATATAGGAATCTTGTTGATGTGGTTGTTAGGTGTGGGGCAAGGAAAATTTTGTTATAATATTTGATTGAATATCAGGCATTTAGTGAGCCTGTGCCACTTGACTATGGCCTTTACATATGTTTCTCCAGAAATATAGGTCCCCTCCTACTTTTGTATTCAGGAAGGGTAGATGTTGCTTTATGTGGGAGCAATTGTATTCCACAAGCTGGAACAGGCCTCTGGTAAACACTTTTCTCCTAAGGAGTAGACATTTGTCATGGAGGAGATTCTGAGTGTATTTCAGTTTTCTTACTTTGTCTTTTTACCTGCCAGAGTTATCAGGGTACCTTTCTCATATATTCATAATAAGAACTTGCAGGATTTGTAGAGTAAACCCAAAAAACTGTAAGAATCCTCCCAAGGCTGCAGCTTCTATGAAATTTTTATTCTCATTTCACACTCAGGCTCTATAAATTTATCAAAATTACCATTTAAGTGTTTCTACCAGTTTATGGATCCAGAACCTCCTGCTCCAGTAAAGCAGACCTCAAAGTGACCCTAGCTCTGCCTTTATATGCATAATTCAGGGTGCGGGTTTTTCCTCCAACCTCAGTTCTCTGATGGTTCTTAAAAAATAGTTGTTTTTCAGTTTGTTCAGCTTTTTCTGGTTTTATGGAAGACACTGATAACTTCTAAGCTCTCTACTGTCAGAGATACATCCCAAAATCTATCCCAGATGTTCTTATACTTATGTTTAATCTTGTATGATGAGGATAATTAGGATTTTTCCTAAAGAAGAGAAAGACCAAGGTAACAGCACAGGCATGTGAATGGCAATATAGATAGCATGGCTTAGAGGAAGATGGTCAGACAGTTCAGTTCAACTAAAGAGTAGTGGAAAAGAAACAGTAGAATACAATATCTGCATTAGAAAATCCCAGTCTAGAGGGTCCATTGGTGGGCTTCATAAAGATTAATAATCATCATGATATGTATTTTAAAAGTTTAAACATATGTGCGTTTTTCTTAGCTTACCACTTTCTTTAAAATAAACCAACATATCACCAAAGAATTTATATAGTTCACAAAGATCCTTGCATGCTAGTAAACTTTATATTTTATCTTGTCAATGGGAAACATTTTATTGTTACTCAGGAATTAACATGTTTGAATTTGTGTTGAAATACTATCACTCTGACAATTGAAAAAGTAAGGTATAGTTAGCTCTCATTGTGTTCTCTAAACTTCTTAACAAGTGTTGATTACTCCTTAACCCTCAAGTGTCATAGGGACATTGCCTATTTTTTAAAAAAACAATCAGAGTCTGCTTGGACTTTTGCCCAGTTTTCTCCTCAAATTCTTGTGCTTTGTTTCAGCTAACAGGAATCACCACTCTGGACTCTGACAAAGACATTTTATAACTTACTAAGAAAACCTTGTTATGGAAGCAGAGAGTCCTAAAAGCAAATGCTTGACTGATGACTTCACTTAAATAAATAAATGAAATCTGCTACAAGATTCTGTTTTAATATACTTTCTGGAATGGTAGAGGAGTCTAATACTACCCTGGGGCCAAATTCAAATATTATTAATTATTCTGTGTGTAGAATTCTGCTTATAGGGTACTTCAAATTAATAATAATAAACAAATATATTAGAAAGAGAAATAATAAAAGTAATAAAAAATAAGAAGCATTATTCTCAAGGTCCTAATGGTGCTTCTAAGGTTGCAAGCTCTGCTTGATTGGTAGTTGTTAGTTTGTGCTTATATAAAAGCTGCTTTAACTCATTATTTTCAAGCTACACAATTGATTAATGACAAACAGACACATATTATCCAGAATCAGCTTTGAAAAATGGCAAGGCAATTAGGTTAGAACACATATTTTACAAACATTTTACAAGAGATAATTTAAGATTCCATATAGTTGTAAGAAATAATACAGGGAAGTGATGTCGGCAAAATGTCAAACTAAAAACTCTCCAAGTCCTTGTTCCCACATGGAAATACAAAGCAAGCAGACCAAAAAACTAGATTGTGACTAAAATAACTTTATAGGAGCTCTGCAAAATAGTCAAAGGTGTATAGCCACCAAGAAAATGCTCTGTCAAGAAAAAGCCAAATTCAAAATAGAAATAAATTTTGTGATGGCTTTATTCATCCTTGTCCCACTCTTTCCTCATTGAACTACAACACTGTTGAAGGAAGCAGTAGCCTGGTCCTCAGTTTCATTCCTCAATTTAGAAGGAGCAAAGCAGACCTAATTTTCAATATTCTAACCTGTCTGGGAAGTGCATGAGGGAACGCTCTATGTTTCTCCTGACTCAGACTTCAGACAGAGGAAAACAATGTAGTTTACATCTTATGCTAGGAAAAGCCTTAGGATAAGAAGGCACTATTCATGAAAGCTGTAGGGTGACTATGGACCTGCAAGTGCCTGGTGGCAAGAGATTTGGGGTGTAGGAATACAATAGAAAGGTTAAGGTCCTGAGAAGAAGCAGGGTTGAGATTTGGGGGGAAAAGAATTAAGGTAAAAACAGTCACATAAATAGGGGTATCAAAAAAGAAGACACAGGGCCAGGCCATATGCATACTCAGAAGAAGTACAAGAACATCTTAAGCCTTCAACCAGTGATGATCCCAAGGTTTAGGATATGCCCTGACAATTTGTCAATGCCTTCTCTGGTGTGGAGTCAGTCTTCAGTGACTGGGAGATGTGGCTGTGCTTTCAAAAACTTAATTTTTAATAAATACTGCAATGCATTCAATGAAATCAGAAAACATTTTCCATTCGGAGAAAGAAAATAAAGACTTCACAAAATCACAGGCTTCCGATTACTAGGCAAATAAATTAAAATAGCTATCTCAAATGTGCTCAAAGAACTAAAGAGAAACATGGAGGAAGAAATAAAGGAAATTGGGGAGGACAGCTCCAGATCAAGATGGTGGAGTAAGAAAATCCTGAGCTCACTTCCTCCCATGGACACATACAAACTATAACTACATATAGAACGACTATCTGTGAAGCTAAGTATATAAAGAAAAGGCCACATTGAGATGGGTAGGAGGGGCAAAGATACCATCTAGTCAGAACCTCTCAGTGTGGCCACCCACAAGTAAGAAGAATATAACAACCATGACATTCCCCCCAGAGGAGTGAGGGGTCCAAGCCCCATGCCAGCCTCCCCAGTTCAGGAGTCCTGCACAAGGAAGGAAAAACCCCATAACATCTGGCTTTGAGAATAAGCAGGGATTATGTCCAGGAGAGCTGGAATGCTGTGGGAAACCAGGACTCTGCACATGAAGGGCTTGAGCACAAACACCCGCACTCCACGTCCCAGGGCAGAGGCAGCAGCATGTCCTACATGCCTGCCCTGGCCAGCCCTTGCAAAGTGGAATACCACAATAAGTTTAGTTAACATTTATTACCACACATAGCGATAATTTTTTTTCTTGTGATGAGAACATTTAAGATCTACTCTCTAAGAAACTTTCAAATGTACAATACAGTATTAATTGTATTTCAATACATTTAATATTATATTTTGATTTCCTCTTTGACTCAATAGTTATTTAAGATGTGTTGTTTAGTTTCAACATATCTGTGGATTTTCACATTGTCTTAGTGTTATTGATTTCTACTTTTATTCCATTCTGATCAGAAAAAGTATTTGGTATAATTTCAGTCTTCTTAAGTTGTAAGACTTGTTTTGCGACCTAAAGTGATTTAACTAGAGATGTCCCATTTTTGCTTTAGAAGAATGTATATTCTTTCATTGTTGGTGGAAAGTTCTGTATATGTTTATTAGTTCCATTTTTTAGGGTAGTTCAAATAAACTATTTCTACTTTCATTTTCTGTTTGGTTGTTACATGTCTCATAAATAGTAGAATATTGAAGTCACCTAATATAATTGCATTGCTTTCAATTTTCCTCTCAGATTTGTCAATATTTTCCATATGTATATTCTGACTTTTCCTGTTGAAATGACTCTTTTATCATTACATAATGACTTTTTGTCTTGAGTAACCATTTTGTACTTAAAATTCTGTTTTTCTTGTATAAGTTCTTTCTTTTATTTACCATTTGCATGAAATGTATTTTCTAACCCTTCACTTTCATTCTCTGTGTGTCCTTAAATCTAAAGTAGAGAGCATATCACTTTTTTTTAAGTCCATTCAGCCATTCTTTGTGTTTTATTAAGGGATTTTAATCCATTTGCCTTTAAAAGTAACTACTGCTAGATAAGGACTTAGTATTGTCATTTTCTCAATGTTTTCTGTCTGTTTTGCTATTGTTTTATTATTTCTTCTCTTGATGTCTTTCTTTGCTTTCTATTTTTTGTAGAGTTTTGTGCTTATTCTTTTACTTGTATTTCTGTTTACCTATTATAGATATTTCTTTGTGATTACTACAAGGCTTGCATAAAACAACTTGTAGGTAGAACCGTGTTTTTAATCTGATAAGAACTTAACTTCAATCACATTAAAAAATCCTACAGTTTTAGGGGAGGAGATCAAGATGGTGGAGTGGGAGAATGATGAGCTCAAATTACCCCATGAACATATCAAAAATACATCTACATGTGGAGCAATTCTCACTGAAAACAAAATGGAGAGTGGCAGAAGGACTTCTACAACCAAGACTGTAAACAAAGATCCACAGAGCGTCAGGTAGGAAGGGAGGAAAGCAATCAGGTTGGTACCTGTGCCTCTTGGAGGGGACACAGGATAAAAGGGGGATTACACAGGCAGAGATCCTCCCTGGGAAGTGACACTTCAATCCACATATTGGACATCCAGGCCCTGAAGCCTGACAATGGGAAGATGAGTCCCCTTAACTGGTTTGAAAACCAGTGGGACTTACAGGACGCCTGTAGCAAACCAAGAATCTGCTCATGAAGAATGTGCCCACATGCTTGCTTACTCCTGGGAACAAGGCAGAGGAAACAGATTAAAACTTCCCAGTGCACTATCTTGTTTCCTACAACCGTAAGGGTGCATGTCATGGCCCATGATGAGCACTGTCTGGCCACTGTAGCTCCAGTGCAGCTCCCCACTAGGGTCAAGGCTGCCATTGCCAAGGACAGTGCACAATGGGGAGAGAAAATAAATAAAATTGAGACCCTAAAAAGACAACAGAAAAGATCAAGGAAACCAAGAGTCAATTGAAGAAAATAGAGAGCCCAGAAATAAAGCCATACACTTATGGCCAATTAATCTGCAACAAAGGAGGCAAGAATCTATAATGGAGAAAAGGCAATGTCTTCAACTACTGGAGAGCTACATATAAAACAGTAAGATTAGAACATTACGTCACACTACATACAAAAGTAAATACAAAATGGATTAAAGACCTAAATGTAAGACATGAAACCATATACTCTTAGAAGAAAGCATAGGTGGAACACTCTTTAACAATAATTGTAGCAATTTTTTTGATGTATCCCCTAAGCCAAAAGAAACAAAAGTAAATATAAACAACTGGGAGCTAATTAAACTTAAAACATTTTGCACAGCAAAGGAAACCATTGAGAAAATGAAAAGACAACCTACTGAATGATGGGAAATATTTGCAAATCCTTAGACTGCTCAGGAGTTAATATCTAAAATACAAAAACAACCCAAAGAACTCAAGATTTAAAAAAAATCTGATTTTAAAAATGAACAGAAGCGTTTCCCTGGTGGCGCAGTGGTTGAGAGTCCGCCTGCTGATGCAGGGGACACGGGTTCGTGTCCTGGTCCAGGAAGATCCCACATGCCATGGAGTGGCTGGGCCCATGAGCCATGGCCGCTGAGCCTGCATGTCTGGAGCCTGTGCATCCAGAGCCTGTGCTCCGCAATGGGAGAGGCCACAACAGTGAGACGCCCGTGTATCACAAAAGAAAAAAAAAATAGAACAGAAGACCTGAATAGACATTTTTCACAAGAAATACAGATGGCTATTAAGCACATGAAACAATGCTCAACATTGTTAATCCACAGAAAACTGCAAATTAAAACCACAATGAGATATAACCTCACATCTGTGAGAATGGGTACCATCAAAAAGTCTACAAATAGGGGCTTCCCTGGTGGCGCAGTGGTTGAGAGTCTGCCTGCCGATGCAGGGGACTCGGGTTCGTGCCCCAATCCAGGAAGATCCCACATGCTGTGGAGCGGCTGGGCCCATGAGCCATGGCCGCTGGGCCTGTGCGTCCGGAGTCTGTGCTCCACAACGGGAGAGGCCACAACAGTGAGAGGCCCGCGTACTGAAAAAAAAAAAAAATCTACAAATAACAAAAGTTGGTTAGTGTGTGGAGAAAAGGGAACTTTAGTACACTGTTGGTGGGAATGTAAATTGGTACAACTATTATGGAAATTATGGTAAAGCTTCTTCAAAAAATTAAAAATAAAATTCCCATATGATCCAGTAATCTCACTTCTGGTTATATATACAAAGGATATAAAATCACTATCTCAAAGATATATATATATATCTGCATGCCCATGTTCTTTGCAGCATTATTTACAGTGCTCATTAGAGGCTGAGTGGCTGGGGTAAAAGGGAAAATGGTGACAATCGTTAATAATAATGGATCATATACTGGAAATTTACTAAGAGAGTAGATTTCAAGAGTTCTCACCGCACTTAAAAAAAATGATATCTATGTGAGTTCAAGGATATGTTGAGGAGTGACATCACATCATGATGGCACAAGTCATTCCTCTTTCCTCTCCCCTTTTTAAAAGAACTAATTAGGGATCCATAACCAAGCATAAGTACGTGTGCACAATGCACCAAGGAACCCTGAAAGATTTTACCCAGTTGTGAACTGAAAATGAAGAAACAGAACCTCAGAAATAGTTGAGGATCCAAGGAAGTGAATGAACCAGCCCCACACCCACTTTTCATGAACAGGAAAAAATGACCTGGAGGGAGCAAACCAGGGCAGATATCCAGGTGGGAGAGAATTTGTGGAAGTCCAGCCTGACTCACCAGAAATTTCTGCATGGTGTGGAAGTGGGATAGAGACACAGTTGGACACAGAGGAGAGAGAGGAACTTGCTAAGATGGTCCCTATCTCCAGGGCCACACGTTCAGAGTCTGGGCTTTTGACAGAGTGACAAAGTCTCTGACAGAGGAGGTTGAAAGCAGTGTCCTCTTCCACAGAGAAGGTGGAAAGTGACAATGGTGGGTGACTGCCCAGTTATCTCAGTCTTGTAGGTTGTAGCTGGAGAAACATGTTTCTCTCCAGCAGCACCTACATTTCTGAGGAGGGACCTTCATAACTGGGGAGAGGGAGAAGAAAGGACATGAAGCAGATAAGAATACCAAAGGGCATTAAATATGTTTCCTTCTGCCTGCTTTAGGACTTCACCAGGAAGCCTGCCTGCAAACTTCTGGTAGTACTCCTTTCAAGGATTCTACCACCAGGACTGAGGCATCCCCAAACCCCAAGGGTAAAAGACATATCACCCCCAGTCTCCTGCTGGTTTCTGTTTGTGCTCCCAAGTGTGTCTGCAAGAGAAAGCTCAGATAGACACTGAAGGTATTCAGATAATAGGCAAAAGTTGGTGGGCAAGGAAGAACTCACAAACTTGAGGTGTAATGTCACCTTCTGGAATACAAATGAAAGGTTTGTTATAGCTGGTCAATTAAATTGTAAAATCCAAACAAGACATAAAACTTTAATTAAGGGGGTTACTGCTATCTCAAATGCAAAACTGAAGTACATACCTACAAACTATAAAAGTTCAAAGAAACATTGTATCACAAAAAGAAAATATTTCTCCAGCAACCAAGATGAAAGGTTAGAATATTGTGATCAAACTAATAAAGACTTCAAAATAACTGTTATGTAGAAATTCAACAAGGTCCAAGAAAACTCAGAAAGAAAATTCAGTAAACTCAGGAATAGAATTAATGAAGAGAATTTGTTCTTTACCAAAGTGATTGAAATTATTTTTTAAAAAACCCTGAAAATCTGGAGCTGAATAATTCAATGAATGAGATAAAAATGCAAGAAAGAGCATCAGTTACAGGGCAGACCAGATGGAAGAAAGAATGTGTGACTTGGAGGAGAGGAATATAGAAATAATTCATAGAAATAATTCAGTTAAAATGGGAAAGAGAGCAAAGATTTTTTTAAAGTAAGGAAAACATACAAGAGCTATCATCTTTGTTCAGAAAAACAAATATAAGAATAATTGGTGTACCAGAAGGAGAAGAGATGGAATAGGGGGCAGATAATTTTTCAAATAAATATCAACTGGGAACTTCCCAATCTTGGGAAAGGGTTTTGACATACAAGTCCATGAAGCTAATGGAACACCTTATTAACTCAATGCAAGAAGACCTTCTCCAAAACACATTATAAAGCATCTGTCAAAAATCAACACTATAGACTTCTTGATTGACATATTTTTTCTTTTAGCACTTTGAATACTGACTTCTAGGCCTCCATGATCCTGGGTGCTAATTATTTTTTTAATCTTATTAAAGATTTTTTGTATATGATGAGTCACTTTTTCTGCATTCAAAATAGCTCTTTATCTTTGTGTTTCCATAATTTGATTATGATGTGGTCTAAGTGTGGATCTGTTATCCTACTTGCAATTCATTAAGCTTCATGGATGTATAGATTAATGCTATTCATCATACTTGGCAGGAATTTGGGCATTATTTTTCAAATATTCTTTCTGCCTCTTCCACACTCTCCTATCTTATTCAGATTCCTACTACCCATTCTTTGGCTTGCTTGATTGTGTTCACAGCTCTCTGTGGCTCTGTTCAGATTTCTTCATTCTTTTTTCTTTCTGTTTCTCAGAACAGATAATCTCAATTGACAATTTGAGTTCACTGATTCCTTATTCTTCCTGCTCATACCTGCTGTTGAGCCGCTGTACTGAATTTTTCATTTTAGTTAATATACTTTTCAACTGCAGAATTTATTTTTTTTTCTTTTTTATTTCTATCTTTCTGTTGTTATTATCTACTTGGTAAGACATCATTCTCACACTTTCCTTTACTTTTGTAGATGTGGTTTCCTCTAGTCTTTGAAAATATTTATAATAGTTGATTTAAAATTACTCACTAAATTTAGCAGTGTCTGTGGAATTTGCCTGCAGCAATTACTACTAGGATGTTGAAACAGTGATTGAATTTTTATCCTCATTTCTTTTTCCTTTATTAATTGGAATTCTTCAATAAGGAATAGCTGTCCCTCTTCTCTGATTTATTTACCAATTGGTGTTTTTAATAACAACATAGACTCATGGATACTGATTTTATTCTTTAGATTTTAATTCAATATTTTTTTCACTTATTTTATTGCTCAGATTGTTTTAGGTTTGACCACTGGATGCTCTTTTCTGTTGGCTCCTGTATCTTTTAAAATTTCTTTCTTCTTTTCTACATTCCTTTCTTATTTCTAGAGAAAATTGTTTAATATCTCACATGACAAGATGCTCCAGGATTATCTGTTTTCATTGCCCTTTCTGTGGCATCAACCACTTCTCCAAGTGGCACTTGTGCCTTTTATTATAAAATGGTATTTAGAAACTCATATCTGGGTGCTAGATGTGCTTGTTTCTACTGGATGTGCTAGATGTGCTTGTTTTACTACTTTTAGGCTGTCTCAGAGGACGGAGCTCTGTGTATGCATTCTAATCTATGTATTCACTTATATTACTTTCCCATTGCTGATTTAAAGTTTTATTTTATTGTGGAAAGAACACTTAACTTGAGACATATCCTCTTAAGAAAGTTTAAGTGTACAGCACGGTATTACTAACGATAGGCACAATGTTGTACAGAAATCTCTAGACATTGTTCATCTTGTGTAATTGAAACTTTATACCCATTGAAAGTTAATTACCCATTTACCTGTCCTTGCAGACACTGCAAACCACAATCCTACTCTCTGTCTCTATTTGACTACTTATATAACTCACATAATTAGAATCATCCAGTATTTGTCCTTAGGTGACTCATTTCACTTAGCATGATGCCTTCCAGATTCATACGAGTTTTCACATACAGCAGGATTTTATCCTTTTTTAAGGGTGGATAATATTCCATTTTAGGTATACACTATGTTTTCTTCATCTGTTCTTGTGTCAATGGACATTTAGTTTTTTTCCATATTTTGGATACTGTGAATATGTGAATAATCTTGCAATGAACATGGTTATTATCCTAATTTCAGTTCTTTGGGAGTATAAATTTGTTTTTTTTCCCTCATAATAATAATTTTAAAGTATTTGCCATATAAGTGGTGTGAGGTAATAGCTAAGTGTGGTTTTGATTTTAATTTCTTTGATGATTAGCGTTGTGCATCTTTTCATATACTTGTTGGCCATTTGTAAGTTTCCTTTGGATAAATATCTATTTAAGTACTTTGCCCATTTCTTAATCAGGTTTTGTTTTGTTTTGTTTTGGTTTTTGTTTGGCTATTGAGTTGTAGATATTTCTTGTATATTTGGGATATTAATAATTGTAAGGTATATGGTTTGCAAATACTTTCTCCTAATTAATTGGTTGTCTTTTTAACTCTGTTTATTGTTTCTCTTGCAGTGCAGAATCTTTTCAAGTTGATGTAATTCCACTTTACTTTTTATTTCTTTGCCTGTGCTTCTAGTGTCATATGCAAAAAATTATTGCCTACACCAATGTCATGAAATATTTTCCCTCTATTTTCTTCTGGGATTTTTCTAGTTTCAGAACGTGGTTATGTTTAAGTCTTTAATCCATTTTTAGCTGACTTTTGTGTAATGGCGTAAAATAATGGTCTAATTGTATTCTTTTGCATGTATGTAGATATCCCGTTTTCGTAGCACCATTTGTTGAAGAGACTATCTTTCCCCATTGTGTATTCTTGGCACCTTTGTCACAAAACAGATAACCTTATATGTGTGTGTTTATTTCTGAGCTTTCTATCTGTTCCATTGGTCTATATGTCTATTATTATGCCAGTAATATACTGTTTTAATTACCGTAGCTTTGTAATATATTTTGAAATCAGAAGTGTGATGTCTCCAGCTTTTTTGTTCTTTTTCAAGGTTGCTTTGGCTATTTAGGATCTTTTCTGTTTCCAAATAAATAATAAAATTGTTTTCTATATTTCTGTGAAAAGGGCCTTTGGCATTTTGACAGATATTTCTTTGCATCTGAAAATTGCCTTTGGTATTATAAACATTTTAATAATATTAAGTATTCTGATCAAGGAATACAAAATACCTTTCCATGTGTCCGTGTCTCCTTTAATCAATGTGTTGTAGTTTTCAGTGTAGAAGTCTTTTATCTGCTTAGTGAAGTTTATTCCTAAATATATTTTTTTAATTAAAAATTTTTTTATTAGAGTATACTTGATTTACAATGTTGTGTTAGTTTCAGGTGTACAATAAAGCAAATCAGTTATACATATATATATATATATATATATATCTCCACTCTTTTTTTAAAATATTATTTTCCCATATAGGTAATTAAAGAGTATAGAGTTGAGTTTTCTGTGCTATACAGCAGATTCTTATTAGTTATCTATTTTATATATAGTAGTGTGTATATGTCAGTCCCAATCTCCCAGTTTATCCCTCCCCCTTATCCCCTTGTAACCATAAGTTGGTTTTCTACATCCATGACTCTACTCTTGTTTTGTAAACAAATTCATTTGTACCCTTTTTTTTTTAGTTTCCACATATAAATGATATCATGTAATATTTGTCTTTCTGTGTCTTACTTCCCTCAGTATGACAATCTCTGGGCCCATCCATGTTGCTGAAAATAGCATTATTTTTTTCTTTCCTATGGCTGAGTCATATTCCATTGTACATATGCAACACATCTTTATCCATTCCTCTGTTGATGGACGTTTAGTTTGATTCCATGTCCTGGCTATTGGAAATGGTGCTGCAGTGAACATTGGGGTGCATGTATCTTTTTGAATTATGGTTTTCTCTGGGTACCTGCCCAGATGTGGGGTTGCTGGTCACATGGTAGTTTTATTTTTAGTTTTTAAAGGAACTTCCATACTGTCTCCATAGTGGCTGCACCAATTTACATTCTCACCAACAGTGTAGGAGGGTTCCTTTTTCTCCACACCCTCTCCAGCATTTATTATTTGTATACCTTTTGATGATGGCCATTCTGACTGATGTGAGGTGACACCTCAATGTACTTTTGATTTGCATCTCTCTAATAATTAGTGATGTTGAGCATCTTTTCATGTGTTTTTTGGCCAGCTGTACGTCATCTTCAGAGAAATGTCTATATAGACCTTCCACCCATTTTTTATTCGGTTATTTATTTTTTTGATATTGAGCTGCATGAGCTATTTGTATATTTTGGAGATTAATCCCTTGTCTGTTGCTTCATTTGCAAATATTTCTATTCTGTGGGTTGTCTTTTTGTTTTGTTTATGGTTACCTTTGCTGTTCAAAAGCTTTTTAATTTTAATTAGGTCCCATTTGTTTATTTTTGTTTTTGTGTCACTACTCTAGGAAGTGGATCAAAAACATATTTCTGTGATTAATGTAAGAGGGTGTTCTTGCCTATGTTTTCCTCTAAGAATTTTATAGTGTCTGGTCTTATATTTAGCTCTTTGATCCATTTTGAGTTTATTTTTGTATGTCGTGTTAGAGAGGGTTCTAATTTCATTATTTTACATGTTGATGCCCTGTTTTCCCAGCACTACTTATTGAAGAGGCTGTCATTTCTTCATTGTATATTCTTGCCTCCTTTCTCATAGATTAATTAGACATAGGTGCATGAGTTTATTTTTGGGTTTTCTATCCTGTTGCATTGACCTATATTTCTGTTTTTGTGCCAGTACTATACTGTTTTGATGACTGTAGCTTTGTAGTATAATTTGAAGCCAGGGAGTCTGATTCCTCCAGCTCCATTTTTCTTTCTCAGGATTGGTTTGGCTATTCAGGGTCTTTTGTGTTTCTATGTAAATTAAAAATGTTTTGTTCTAGTTCTGTAAAAAATGTCATTGTTAATTTGATAGGATTGCATTGAATCTGTAGTTTGCCTTGGACTGTGTAGTTACTTTGTCAATATTGATTCTTCTAATCCAAGAACATGGTATATACTTCCATCTATTTTTGTCATCTACAATTTCTTTCACCAGTGTCTTACAGTTTTCAGAGTTAAGGTCTTTTGCCTCCTTAGGTAGGTTTATTCCTAGGTACTTTATTCTTTTTGATGTGATGGTAAGTGGGATCGTTTCCTTGATTTCTCTTTCTGAATTTTCATTGTTAGTGTATAAGAATGCAAGAGATTTCTGTGTATTAATTTTGTATCCTGCAAATTAACCTAATTCATTGTTGTGCTCTAGTAGTTTTCTTGTTGCATATTTACTATTTCCATGTATAATATCATATGCAAACAGGCAGTTTTACTCTTCTTTTCCAGTTTGGATACCTTTTATTTCTTTTTCCTCTCTGATTGCCATGGCTAGGTCTTTCAAAACTATGTTGAATAAATATGGCAAGAGTGGACATTCTTGTCTTGTTCCTGATCTTAGGGGTATTGCTTTTAGATAATCCCTGTTGGGAGTGATGTTAGCCATGAGTTTGTCATATATGACCTTTATTATGTTGACGTAAGTTCCCTCTATTCCCACTTTCCAGAGAGCTTTTATCATAAATGGGTGGTGAATTTTGCCAAAAGCTTTTCCTGTGCCTATTCAGATGATTATATAATTTTTATTCTCCAATTTGTTAATGTGGTGTATCACTTTCAGTGATTTGTGGATATTGAAGCATCCTTGCATCCTTGGGATAAATCCCACTTCATCATGGTGTATCATCCTTCTAAAGTATTGTTGGATTTGGTTTGCTAGGGTTTTTTTTTTGTTGTTGTTGTTGAGGATTTTTGTGCCTTGGTTCATCAGTGTTATTGACCTGTATTTTTCTTGGTTTGTTGTATCTTTGTGTGGTTTGGGTATCAGGGTGTTGGTGCACTCATAGAGTGAGCTTGGGAATATTCCATCCTTTGCAATTTTTTGGAAGAGTTTCCGAAGAATAGGTGTTAACTCTTCTGTTTGATAGAATTTGCCTGTGAAGCCATCTGGTCCTGGACTTTTGTTTGTTGGAAGTTTTTTAATCATGGTTTCAATTTCACTACTTGTGATTGGTCTGTTCATATTTTCTATTTCTTCCTAGTTCAGCTGTGGAAAGTTGTATGTTCTGAGAATTTGCACATTTCTTCTAGATTGTCCATTTTATTGATATATAGACATTTGTTGTAGTCTTTTATGATCCTTTGTAATTTTGTGATGTCAGTAACTTGTTTTTCATTTGAATTTTATTCATTTGAGCCCTTTTCCTTTTTCTCTTGATGAGTCTGGCTAAAGGTTTATCATTTTTTTTATCTTTTCAAGGAACCAGCTTTTAATTTCATTGATCATTTTTATTGTCTTCATCTCTATTTCATTTATTTCTGCTCTGATCTTTCTTATTTCTTTCCTTCTACTAACTTTGGGTTTTGTTTGTGCTTCTTCCTCTAGTTGCTTTAGGTGGAATGTTAGGTTGTTTATTTGAGATTTTTTCATGTTTCCTGAAGTAAGCTTGTATCACTATAAACTTCCCTTTTAGAACTTCTTTTTCTGTTTCCCAAAGGTTTTGGACCGTTTTGTTTTCATTAGTATTTGCCTCTAGGTATTTTGAATTTCCTCTTTGATTTATTCAGTGATCCATTGGTTGTTTAGTAATATATTGTTTAGACTCCATGTTTTTGTGTTTTTACAACTTTTTCCTGTAATTGATTTATAATCCCATAATATTGGGGTTGGAAAAGAAGCTTGATATGATTTCAGTTTTCTTAAATTTAATGAAGCTCACTTTATGGCCCAGCATGTGATTTATCCTGGAGAATGTTCCATGTACACTTGAAAGGGTATTCTGCTGCTTTCGGATTCAATGCTTTATAAATATCAACTAAGTCCATCTGATCTAATGTGTCATATAAGTTCTGTTTTTCCTTATTGATTTTCTGTCTGGATGATCTAATGATGAGAATGGGGTATTAGCGCCCCCTACCATTATTGTGTTATTGTCGATTTCTTCTGTAATTGCTGCTAGCATTTGCTTATATATTGAGGTGCTCCTTTGTTGGGTGCACGTCTGTTTATAATTGTTATACTTTCTAATGTCTGTTTTGTCTAATATGAGTATTGCTATTTCAGCTTTCTTTTGATTGTCATTTGCATGGGACAGGTTTTTTTCCCATTTCTTCACTTTCAGGCTGTATGTGTCCCTAGATCTAAAATGAGACTCTTGTAAACAGTACATATAAAGGTCTCTTTTTTTTTTTTTTTTTTTGCAGTATGCGGGCCTCTCACTGTTGTGGCCTCTCCCGTTGTGGAGCACAGGCTCCGGACGCGCAGGCTCAGTGGCCATGGCTCACGGGCCCAGCCACTCCGCGGCATGTGGGATCCTCCTGGACCAGGGCACGAACCCATGTCCCTTGCATCGGCAGGCGGACTCTCAACCACTGTGCCACCAGGGAAGCCCAAGGTCTCATTTTTGTATCCATTCATCCAATCTATGTCTTTTAGTTGGAGCATTTAATCCACTTACATTTAAAGCAATTATCAATATGAATGTTCGTATTGCAATTTTGTTAATTGTTTTGGATTTATTTTTGAAGGTCTTTTTTTCTTCTCTTCCTCTTTTGTTTTATTGTCTTGTCATTAGATTTCTATCTTTAGTGATGTGTTTCAATTGCTTTTTCTTTTTTGTGTGTATAGATTTTTGGTCTGTGGTTCCCATGATGTTTTGATATAGCAGTCTATATATGTAGAAGACTGTTTTAAGTCGCTGATCTCTTAATTTCAAATGTTTTCCCAATATCCTGCATTTGCACTCTCTTTTTCTCATGATTGCTTGTTTTAATATTATATTTGTGTGTGGATGATTTCCTACCTTTATTTTTGCAATTACCATTTAGCTTCCCCATTTGTAATTTTCTTGACTCTAGTTATGGCCTCTCCTTTTACCCTTCAAGAAGTTCCTTTAGGATTTGTTGTAGCACTGGTTTGGTGGTGCTGAATTCTCTTAGCTTTTGCTATTCTGTAAAGCTTTTGATTTTTCTGTTGAAGCTGCACAAGAGCCTTGCTGTATAGAGTATTCTTGGTTGTAGGATTTTTCCCTTTCATCACTTGAAATTATCATGTGACTCACTTCTGGCCTGCAGAGTTTCTGCTGAAAAATCAGCTTATAACAATATGTGGGTTCCCTTGTATGTTATTTGTTGCTTTCCCTTGCTGCTTTTAATATTTTTTCTTTGTCTTTAATTTTTGTCAGTTTGATGAATATGTTTCCTAGTGTGCTCCTTCTTGGGTTTATCTTGTATGGGACTCTCTGTACTTTCTGGACTTGACTGAGTGTTTCCTTCCTCATCTTAGGGAAGTTTTAATCTACAATCTCCATATATTTTCTCAGGCCCTTTCTCTCTCTCTTCTTCTGGGACCCCCAAAATGCAACTGTTGTGTTTATTGTCCCAGAGGTCTCTGAGACTGTCCTCATTTCTTTTCATTCTTTTTTCTTCATTCTGTTCCATAGCAATGATTTCCACCATTCTGTCTTCCAGCTCACTTTTTCCTTTTTCTGCCTCAGTTATTCTGCTATTGATTCCTTCTGGTGTATTTTTTATTCCAGATATTTTATTGCTCATCTCTTTTTGTTTATTCTCTAAATATTCTAGCTCTTTGTTAAATATCTCTTGTAACTTCTCCATTCTTGTGCCTCCATTCTTTTACTGAGATCTTGGATCATCTTTACTATCCTTACTCTAAATTATCTTTCATGTAATTTACCTATCTTCTCTTCATTTATTTGTTCCTGTGGGATTTTATCTTGTTCTTTCATCTGAGATATATTTCTCTGCTGTCTCATTTTGTCTAACTTTCTGTGTTTGTGGACTCCTTTCCACTGGCTGGAGGTTTGTAGCTCCTCTTGCTTCTGATGTCTGCCCTCTGGTGGGTGAGGTTGGTCCTGATGCTGTGGAGGCTTCTTGGTGGGAGGGACTGGTGCCTTCCCACGGGTGGGTGGAGCTGGGTCTTGTCCCTCTTGTGGCCAGGGCTGTGTCAGGTGGTGTGTTTATAGGTGGTTGTGAGTGCTGTATGGCTTTAGGCGCCCTGTCTGCTAGGGGGTGGATGTGTTCCTATCCTGCTGGTTGTTTGGCCTGAGGTGTGCCAGCACTAGAGCCTACAGGCTGTTGGGTAGGGCCAGGTCTTGAATCTGAAATGGCAACCTCCAGGAGAGCTCGTGCTGATCAATATTCTCTGGTGCCTCTGCTACCAGTATCTTTACCCCCCCCAGGGAGCCACAACTGACTCCTGTCTCCCCAGGAGACTCTCTAAGACTCGTAGGTAGGTCCAGCCCTGGTTCCTATCAAGTCACTGCTTTGTGCTGGGTCCCAGTGTATGTGCAACATTGTTTTCACCCTCCAAGAATGGAGTCCCTGTTTCCCCCAGTCATGTGCAGCTCCTGCACTCAAGCCCCGCTGGCCTTCAAAGCCAAATATTTTTGGGATTCTTCTTCCCAATGCAAGACTCTCAGGCTGTGGAGCCTAACATCAGGCTCAATAGACTAATTCTTTTGGGAGAACCTCTGTAATAAATTATTTTCCATTTTGTGGGTTGCCCATGTGGTGGGTATGGGATTTGATTATGTTGCCAAAGCACCCCTCCTGCAATCTCATTGTGGCTTCTTTTTATGTGAATGTAATATATATTTTTGGTAGGTCTCTTTCTTTTTCATCAATGGTTGTTCAGCAGTTAGTTGTTATTTTGGTGTTTTTGTGAGGGAAGATGAGCTCAAGTCCTTCTACTCCATCCTCTTTTCCATAATCAATGTGCTGTTTTTAGTTTGGATGCTTGCTACCTCTTTCCTCAGCATGTGCTGTCCATTATCACCTTGATATGTGGTGTGCAGGTACAGCAGTCCTTCACACTCCCAGTACAGCAGAGGTGGGTCCTGGTACCTTCTCACAGATTCCCTAGGGGAGGGTAATCTCTGCACCTTCCCAGGACAGCAGGGGCAGGGCCTGGTGTCTACTTGCAGATCTCCTAGAGATAGGTACTATCTGCGACGTTCTGGGACAGCAGGGGCAGGGATTGGCACCTTTAAGAGGATTTCCTAAGGACGTGTGCTATCTGCACCTTTCCAGGACAGTGGTGCCAGGGTCTGGTACCTGCTCGTGGATTTACTAGGAGTGGGTGCTATTTGTGCACTCCCAGGACAGCGGAGGGCAGGGCCTGTCACTTGCTTGCAAATTTCTTAAGGGTGGGTGTTATCAACACCTTCCTGGGACAGTGAGGGCAGGGCCTCATGCCTGCTTGTGGATTTCCTAGGGGTGGGTGTTATCCATGTCCTCCTGGGACAGTAGGACCAGGGCCTGCCACCTACTCACAGGTCTCATAGCAGCAGCTCATCTCCACCTCTGGAGCCCAGGATGGTGGGGTGGCAACTCATGCCTGCCCCCAGAGCTCCCATTGTCTGGGAGCACTCATAGGAAAAGAAGCTCTTATGGTGGCTCCATCTCTCTCCTTGTGGTTCTGTCTCTCTCCTCATGTGCCCCCCAATAATGGCACCTTACCTATCTGGTGTGCTGAGGCTTCTTCCTAGTACACCCTCAGTTCCCACAGCCCAGCTTCTTCAAGCTGTTTATGTGCAGCCAACCCTGATCCTTTCCCTGGCTCTGGCCTCTGAAACCTGAGCTTCAGCAGCTAACCCCCACCCCCATTTACAGATGAGTGTCTTAGGCTGGGGAGTGCAGTGTTGCAGTGCCAACTTTCTGTGCAGGTTACTGTCCGTTTTGCCTTCCACAAATCGATTGCTGCACTTTCCTCCTAGGCTCTGAAGCTCCCCTTCCGTCTAGTCTGATCTCCCCACTGGTGAGGGGACTTCCCAGGATGCGGGAAACTTTTCTCCTTCACAGCTCTCTCCCTGGAGTGCAGGTCCTGTCTCTGTTCCTTCTTTTCCTTTTACTCTTGTCCTATCTGGTTACTTGGAGATTTTCTTGTCTTTTCGGAAGTCTGAGGTATTTTGTAATCATTCAGTAGCTGTTCTGTGTGAATAATTCCACTTGTAGATTATTTTTAATGTTTTTGTGGTAGAAGGTGTGCTCTACGTCTGCTATCTTGATTACCCTCCTCACCAATGAATGTTTCAATGTGTCATTATGAATTCATTGATGTAATCATGTTTGAAATGTTTGAAATCTATGGTCATTCTTATCCTTATTGTGTCCAATTGTCCAATGTTTGACCACTGGGAACATTTTTAGATTGGCCCTTGAGTTCTTATGACATTTCCCTGGTAGTTTTTGAGAGATTTCTTTTTTACTGATATGAGAAGATCTTCCAGTCTCATTTTGTACATTTCCTGCCCCAAATCTCAAATAGCCAGTTTCCTCATCTGTAAAATGGGTATAAAAATATTACCCCTACTTACTAGGCTCATTGTGGGTATAAAATTAGTTAATGTGCGTAAGGCACTTGTAACTGTGTCTCACATGTTATAAATGTCACATAAGTGTTAATTATTAGTAGTAGTACTTATGTAGTGATTTTGAAAGATGAAGGACTATACTTAAAGTGTGAATTTGGTAAAGTTGCAGGATACAGATTTTATATATAGAAATCTGTTGCATTTCTATACACTAATGACAAGCTATCAGAAAGAGAAATGAAGAAAATAATCTCCTTTACAATTGCATCAAAAACAATAAAAATGCCTAGGAATAAGTCTAACCAAGGAAGTGAAAGACCTGTACTATGAAAACTATAAGATGTTGAGGAAAGAAATTGAAAACAACACACATAAATGGAAAGATATACTGTGCTAATGGATTGGAAGATTCAATATCATTAAAATGTCCATACTACCCAAAGCACACTACAGATTCAATGCAGTCCCTATCAAAATACCAATGGTATTTTTCACAGAACTAGAACAAATAATCCTAAGATGTGTATGGAACCACAAAAGATACTGAATAGTCAAAGCAATATTGGGAAAGAAGAACAAAGCTGTAGGTATCATGCTTCCAGACTTGAACCTATCCTAAAAAGCTATAGTAGTCAAAACAGTATAGTACTTGTGAAAAACAGACACAAAGATCAATGGGACAGAATATAGAGTCCAGAAATAAATCCATGTTTATATGGTCAGTTAATCTATGTCAAAGGAGACAGGAATATACAATAGGGAAAGGACAGTCTCTTCAATAAACTGTGTTGGGAAAATTGGACAGCTACATGTAAAAGAATGAAACTAGACAACTTTCTTACACCCTATACAAAAATAAATTCAAAATGGATTAAAGACTTAAATGTAAGACCTGAAATTTAAAAAATCTTATACGAAAACATGGGCAGTAACCTCTTTGAAATCAGTCTTACCAGTAATATTTTTAGCAATGTCTCCTTGGACAAGGGCAACAAAAGCAAAAATATGCAAATAGGACTACTAAACTAAAAGGCTTCTGTACAGTGAAGGATACCACTAACAAAACAAGAAAGCAATCTACTGAATGGGAGATGATATGTGTAAACAGTATATTCAGTAAGGGGTTGATATTCAGTACAATTCAGTATCAAAAAATAACCCAATTAAAAATGCAGAGAGGACCTGAATTGACATTTTTCCAAAGAAGACATACAGATGACCAACAGGCATATGAAAAATTGCTCAACATCACTAATTATCAAGGAAATGCAAATCAGAACCCAATGAGATACCACCTCATACTTTTCAGAATGGCTATTATCAAAAAGACAAGTAATAGCAAGTGTTAATGAAGATGTGGAGAAAAGGGAGCCCTTGAGCACTGGTGGTGGGAACATAAATCAGTGAAGCCACTGTGGAAAACAGTATGACAGTTCCTCAAAAAACAAAAAATAGAACGACCATATAATCCAGCAATTCCACTTCTCGACATTTATCTGAAGATAATGAAAGTACTACTTCAAAGAGATATACGTATCCCTATATTTACTGCAGCACTACTTACAATATACAAGGTGTGGAAGCAACCTAAGTGTCCATCCATAGATGAATGAATAAAGAGGATACATTATGTACATACAATGGAATATTATTCAGCCATAAAGAAGAGTGACACCTTGCCATTTGCAACAACTTGGATGGACCTTGAACATACTCTGCTAAGTAAGACAAAGGTTGAAAAAAAATACCATATAATTTCACTTATATGTGGAATCTAAAAATCAAAACAAATGGACAAGCAAACAGACTTACAGGTAAAGAGAACCAACGGGTTGTTGCCAGAGGGCTGGAGGTTGGGGGACTGGACAATCAAAAGGGATTAAAAGATATAAACTGCCAGCTATAAAATGCATAAGTCATTTGAATGTAACATAGGGAATACAATCAGTGATACTGTAACAACATTGTATGGTGATGGATGGTAACTAGTCTTATTGTGGTGATCATTTAATAATGTATAAAAATATTGAATCACTATGCCATACACCTGAAACTAATATAATATTGTATGTTAATTATAACTCAATTAGAAAAGAGTGTCTGTGTTAGATAAGTGTTAAATATTCTTATTCTTACTGATAATAATCTTATCCTATTATTATTATCAATTTTGAAAAATGAAGTGTTATGTTATTGTGTGAAACTGTTATTGAGTTATAATTGACATATAACATTACATTAGTTTCAGGTGTATATCATAATAATTCGATATTTGTATATAATGCAAAATAATCACCACAATAAGTCTAGTTAACATCCATCACCATACATAGTTACAAACTTTTTTTCTTGTGATGAGGACTTTTAAGTTTTACTCTCTCAACAACTTTCAATTATGCAATACAGTATTACTAACTATAGTCATCATGCTGTACATTACATACCCATGACTTACTTATTTCATAACTGGAAGTTTTTACCTTTTGACCCCCTTTATCCATATTGCCCACTCCCACTCTCCACTTCTGGCAACTACCAATCTGTTCTCTGTATCTATGAGCTTGGTTTTGTTTTTTGTTTCTTGTTTTATATTTCACATATAAGTGAGATCATATAGTATTTGTATTTCTGTCTGACTTATTTCACTTAGTATAACACCCTCGAGTTCCATCCATGTTTTTGCAAATGGCAAAATTTCATTTTTTTTAATGGTTGAATTATATATATATATATATATATATATATATATATATATACACATAATATATGTATACATGCACACACCATATCTTAATTCATTCATCTATTGATGGGCACTTAATTTGTTTCTATCCTTATCAAAAATAATGCTGCAACGAACATGGAGATTTATGTATCTTTTTGAGTTACTGTTTTGGTTTTCTGTGGATAAGTACCCAGAAGTTTAATTACTGGATCATATAGTAGTTATATTTTTAACTTTTTAAGAAACCGCCAAACTGTCTTCCATAGTGGCTGGACCAATTTACATTCCCACCAACAGTGCATAAAGGTTCCCTTTTCACCACATCCTCATCAACACTTATTATTTATTGACTTTTTTTTTTCTGATACACGGGCGTCTCACTGTTGTGGCCTCTCCCGTTGTGGAGCACAGGCTCCGGACGTGCAGGCCCAGCGGCCATGGCTCAGGGACCCAGCCACTCCACGACATGTGGGATCTTCCCAGACCGGGGCAAGAGCCCGTGTCCCCTTCATCAGCAGGCGGACTCTCAACCACTGCACCACCAGGGAAGCCCTATTTATTGACTTTCTGATAGTAGCATGTGTGCGATGATACCTCATTATGGTTTTGATTTGCATTTCCTTGATGATTAGTGATGTTAAGCATCTCTTCATGTACCTGTTGTTTGTCTGCATGTCTGTGAAACTTCTTTGTCCTTAGTATGAGTCCATAAGTTTACTCACAGTCAGTTCAAGTATAACTGCATATCATTCAGCCTCAGAAGGCATTCTCAAAGGATTGATGTGACTGAGAATTATAAAGAACTCATGTAATAGGTTAGTGCCTTGGGCACGAAGAGAAAACAGTTTATATGGGCATTCCCTCTAGGATGTGCACTGAAGCCCTTGCAAAATTTAGAGTATATGATGTTGATGCTTTCTCTATAGTGTCAGTAAGGCCCAGTTTATAGTCTGGTGTTTCTGATGATTAATTTTAAAAAGTTAGGCACATCCTTTATTTTAAGGCACATATCACTGGGGTCTAAAGTGTCTCTAAGCTGCAACAAGTTCTGTTGTGAGTTTGGCCTTCTGTAGAATGTTGGAGACACTGTTACGTGACCAGCGTGTTTATTTAAGAAGATAAAGTTATGGAGAATTTCTTTTCTCATTATATGACCTGAAATATATTTATATTACCACCTGTCTATCAGATGTTGGGAAGCCAATTTTCCCTTTATCTCACATATAAGTTGGTCATATAACTTAATCAACTCACAGGTTGTTGGCAGTCAACTCACTGGGTACTTCTGGGCCTGTGCCCATCCCTCATATAATCTTATATGGAGAAGGGAGCAAGGAGAAACCACATAGTACAGTATGTGGGCAACTTTGCCCAAGAAATAGCTCCAGGTCACTTCCTTCATTTGGGCTGTGGACAAGGAATCCCCTTCTGAAGGGGCAGTGAATGTGGAAAGCAGTGGTTTTTTACAGCTAGTAAAAATCAGTCTTTTCATTACAGACCACAAAATATAAAATGAGCCTAGCCAGACAAGTATAAATAAAGATATATGTGTTCAAATTTATATATAAAATATAAATATAAATATTGGCCCTTAAGTGTTATGTGTGGCATTTCATGCAAATAAGGAAATATTTAATGATACTCTTTCTAAAACAGCCAAAGTATCAGCAAATTCAGAAAATGTCTGCCAGTTAAGACAATTAGATACTAGATTTAGACATGAAAGACATTCACTGACATTCACTCACAACCTTAATGATGTCTACATGAACAGAGGATATATTTCTTAAAATAAATTAAAAAAGCAAAAAGGAATGAGTGTTAGACAACTAATTATGAAGTCTTATACTGTGATTAAAGATAATATAGGAAAATGGAGATAACATTCTTATTGAACAAGTATTTGTAGATATTTATTTATAGAAATTGTATAAGTAGCTATATGCCTTAAAAAATAATTGTTGCCAAATTGATTATTTATAATCTTTTAGGTGCAAATTAGTAAAGGTGAAACCAATTAGTTCCAAGGAAATTCTCAGAGTATAAAGATATTTACAAATATTATGTCACACTGTACACATATATGGTCCAGTTTTTTTCCATGTAATTATGAATGGGCCACAAGGATTGGGAAAGTGAATAGGCTTTGGACCCACATATTCCTAGGTTTGAATCTATGCCCCACTACCTTCCAGCTGTATGACCTTGGGCAAGTTAGCTAACATTTCCGAGACTTAATTGCCTCATCTATAAAATCAGAATAATTATACCTCATAGGATTGTTCTTTTGGTATTTGTAATTTTCTAAGCCTGTCGAAAACAAGGAGCTATTTGAATTCAAGTTATGTCTGTTACTGTATTTGGAGTTTATTTTGTTAATTTATTTCAATTAACAGAGAGCATAAATGGCTTGTAATCTTTATAAGTGTAGGATGAGTGGTCATCTTACTCATCACTTCATACCTAGGGCCTAGCATAGTGCCTGATACATGACAGATAGTCATTAAGTGTTTTTGGAAGTAATGAATGAAAAAGCTTTATCACATTTATACTATAATTCAGCAATTTAGAACAACTGTGGAATGTTCAGACTAGTACAAGGAATGCATCTTAGAATGCACAGGAATTTTAACAACCTGAAGTGACTGGAACAAATTTTAGCAAAATACTTTCTAATAGAAGTTTTCTTGAGTCAGCCTTAACAGGTCAATGGACTAAGTTCTAAATAAATAGCGACAGTATTTTATATAATGGCAAATTTATCAGCACTACAAAATCTTGAAAATGCCTAAGCCTGTGAACTGTTTTAATTTTAATTCATTTAAGAAATATAGCATTTTTGGGTTGGCTAGTTACTGAAGAGAGGGAGATGAGTAAGATAAGGCCCTTGATCTCAACAAGCTTACAGTCTAATTCAGACAGCAAGATGAGACAACCAGTGATTTCTTGCTGGGGTGGCAGAGGGCAAGAGGTACAATCTCACACTAGGGCCAAGTGTGCTGTTGTGGGGTGTGGTAAGATTGTGAGATGGTGCCAGGAAATGCATCTCAGAGGTATTAACCCATGGAGCTGAATCATGAAATATAGATAAACTTTAGTCATGCAAATGAAGAAAGGTGTTATAGGCAGATGAAACAATATTTTTAAATGCCCTGAGCTGAAAGGAAGAAAGACATACTTTGGGACCACCAAGGAACTTGTATAGCTGGAGGATGTTTTAGATATCTGGAGAAGGATATGAATTAGACCTAATATACAAAGCTTAGGAATTTATATTTTATTTTTCAGAGTATAGTAAACATAATTCTACCCTTTTCATGATAACTCAGGGCTACCAATAACATTTCAATTACCAAACTAAACATAATAGAATAACACTTTCAGTCCTGTGGTTTGTAGGACCAGTACACTTTATATAAAATCTTGTTGCAATTTTGTAATTTTGATCTATGACTACAATAATATCAAGTTTATGTCCTTACTTTTAGCTGCTACATTTTGCCTCTTACAGTGGGCCGACTTTAGCAACCCTTCTTCTGATCTTCTAAATTATGTTTTCCACTCTGCTATAGGCTAGCAAATTAAATAATTACATTTACTAAAATTATGTGTGAATTAAGACTAAGCTCTATGTGAAGATATAGAGCATATTTGCTACCATAGCACATCTCTTGTCAATGGCACAAATTGCCAATTGATCATGACATCTTTTCCTATAGAGTCAACTTAAGGCCTTTAAATTTCTTCTGAACACAATTCAGGCAGCTACTATTAATTAGTTGAAGTTGGTAAGAGGGATTAACTCATTTTTTAATGACTTGTCTCAGCTCTCCTTTGAGTGCGTTTTGTGAATCTTAGTACAGGAAATATTTGGTTTTCACAGAGGTATATTTTGCTTAATTTCTATTTCTCAGCTGTGTTCACAGAGGTAAGGGTATCAGAAAGTGGAGGTGTTCTTGCCCTAAGTACTTGAATTCAGACAATACACATGTTAATGTGCTTTAAATGATTAGATTCTTTTATTTATTTTATTTTTTGACTGCGTCGGGTCTTAGTTGCAGCACGTGGGATCTTCGTTGAGGCATGCAGGATCTTTTACTTTGCGGTGTGTGGGCTCTTTGTTGTGGCGCGTGGGCTTGTCTAGTTGTGGTGTGCGGGTTTTTCTCTCTCTACTTGTGGTGTGCGGGGTCCAGGGCACATGGACTCTGTAGTTTGTGGCACACGGGCTCTCTTGTCGAGGCACGTGAGCTAAGTAGTTGTGACGCACGTGGGCTTAGTTGCCCCATGGCATGTGGGATGTTAGTTCCCCGACCAGGGATGGAGCCCACGTCCGCTGCATTGGAAGGCAAATTCTTTACCACTGGACCACCGGGGAAGTCCCCTAAATGATTAGATTCTTAAGTAAATTAAACTTTCTAACAAACTCTGGCTTGCCCAGCAAACCCCAGACAACCAGAGGCTCTTCTAAGGGTTTCCATGGTTTGGTCTAGGAAAAATTGTTCTCGGAATCACAGAGTTATAGACTATTAGAAAACCAAAGACCCATAAAAATTATTCAATCCACTCAACTAATTTAATGGAAAAGAAAACTGATGACTACAGTGATTTCCAAACTAAGTGACTTCCAAGATCACACTGTGAAAGCAAGCCTAGAAAACAAGGCTCTAGATTTTATACATTCCTCAGTTGTGATGGCTAATTTTATATGTCAACTTGATTGGGCTACAGGGTGCCCCGATTAAATGTTATTTCTGGGTGTTTCTGTGAGGGAGTTTCCAGATGAGGTTGATGTTTTAATTGATGGACTCAGTGAAGCAGATTGCCCTCCCCAATGTGGGTGAGCATCAACCTATTCATTGAGATTATGAATAGAAAAAAATGTGGAAGGAGGTAAGATTCATTCCCTTATTGCCTGCATGCTTGAGCTAGGGCATTGGTCTTCTCTTGTCCCTGGACTGGGATTTACACTATCAGTTCCCCTGGTTCTCAGGTCTGCGGACTACAACAGGAGTTATACCACCAGCTTTTCTGGGTATCCAGCCTGCAGATGGCAGACTGTGGGACTCAGTCTCCATAATTGCATGAACTAGTTCCTTGTAATAAATCTCATTTCATATATATATCTCCTATTGGTTGTGTTTCTGAACCCAGATCAATATATCTGTACACTCTTTCAGAAATGAAAAGGTAAACACTAATTGAAGTGAAATTATCCTCAAGTTGATTTCAGACTAGACTGAGTTAATGAGGTTTCCTTGTTTAGAAGCATAGAAAATACAACTTTTTTTTTGTTTAGATGACTATCACTCTCTGAAATTATAAGAGAGAGATATTCCAAAATTGGGCTCCTGACATTTTCTCATTACTCGTTTGTTTCTCCAGGAGACCTAGAGGAGAGACTGAAGACATCTTAAGTTTAATAATCCAATTGGACCTTCCTGTGATTAACTTACTCAACTGTCTACCTGAGGCTCCAACTGTCCCCTTAGCAATGTTTTGACACATTCTTCATTTAATCGTGCTTCAGGCTCAAAGATTCTAATAAAAAGATTACTTTATTTGTAGATTTATAGGAATAGGTAGCCTTTCAACTTCGTAAAATATACCCCAGAGTAGTCAAAAAACACTTTATTGATATTTACAAGAATCATACTCTTTACTGTCTTCCTGGGAACATAGAAAAATCTCTTAAATGGAGAGCTTGCCCTTGTGAAAAAACCTTGTTCTCTTCCCCAGGAGACTAATTTCCTGGGGACATTTTAGAAGGCACAATCATAATTGTTAATAAAATGTTCTACAGCTATATATAAATGTGTATTAGTAAGTATTAATTTACATGTGGAATGCCAATTGGTGCTAAGAAAAATTTTTTTAACATCTTTATTTGAGTATAATTGCTTTACAATGGTGTGTTAGTTGCCGGTTTAAAAAAAGTGAATGAGCTATAAATATACATATATTCGAATACCCGTCCCTCTTGCTTCTCCCTCCAACCCTCCTTATCCCACCCCTCTAGGTGGTCGCAAAGCACTGACCTGATCTCCCTGGGCAATGTGGCTGATTCCCACTAGCTATCTATTTTACATTTGGTAGTGTATATATGTACATGCCACTTTCTCACTTCATCCCAGGTTACCTTACCTCCTCCCTGTGTCCTCAAGTCCATTCTCTATGTCTGTGTCATTATTCCTGTCCTGCCCCTAGGTTCCACAGACCTTTTTTTTTTTTCAATTCCATATATATGTGTTAACATAAGGTATTTGTTTTTCTCTTTCTGACTTACTTCATTCTGTATGATAGACTCTAGGTCCATCCACCTCACTACAAATAACACAATTTTGTTTCTTTAAATAGCTGAGTAATATTCCATTGTATATATGTGCCACATCTTCTTTATCCATTCAACTGTTGATGGACACTTAGGTTGCTTCCATGTCCTGCTTACTGTAAATAGAGCTGCAAAGAATGTCGTGGTACATGTCTTTTTGAATTATGGTTTTCTCAGGGTATATGCCCAGTAGTGGGATTGCTGGGTCATATGGTAGTTTTAGTTTTAGATTTTAAGGAACCTCCATTCTGTTCTCTATAGTGGCTGTATTAATTTACATTCCCACCCACAGTGCAAGAGTGTTCCCTATTCTCCACACTCTCTGCAGCAATTATTGTTTGTAGATTTTTTGAGGATGGCCATTCTGACTGGTGTGAGGTGATACCTCATTGTAGCTTGGATTTGCATTTCTCTAATGATTAGTGATGTTGAGGATCCTTTCATATGTTTGTTGGCAATGTGCATATCTTCTTTGGAGAAATGTCTGTTTAGGTCTTCTGCGCAGGTTTGGATTGGGTTGTTTGTTTTTTTGATATTGAGCTACATGAGCTGCTTGTAAATTTTGGAGATTAATCCTTTGTCAGCTGCTTCATTTGCAAATATTCTGAGGGTGGCCTTTCCATCTTGTTTATGGGTTCCTTTGCTATGCAAAAGCTTTTAAGTTTCACTAGGTCCCATTAGTTTATTCTTGTTTTTATTTCCATTTCTCTAGGAGGTGGGTCAAAAAGGATCTGCCTGTGATTTATGTCATAGAGTGTTCTTCCTATGTTTTCCTCTAACAGCTTGATAGTGTCTGGCCTTACGTTTATGTCTTTAATCCATTTTGAGTTTAATTTTGTGTATGGTGTTGGGGAGTGTTCTGATTTCATTATTATACATGTAGCTGTCCAGTTGTCTAAGCACCACTATTGAAGATTCTGTCTTTTCTCCATTGTATATTCTTGCCTCCTTTATCAAAAGTAAGGTGACCATATGTGTGTGGATTTATCTCTGGCTTTCTATCCTCTTCCATTGATTGATATTTCTGTTTTTCTTCCAGTATCATACTGTCTTGATAACTGTAGCTTTGAAGTACAGTCTGAAGTCTGGGAGCCTGATTACTCCAGCTCCGTATTTTGTTCTCAAGATTGCTTTGGATATTCCGGGTCTTTTGTGTTTCCATACAAATTGTGAAATGTTTTGTTCTAGTTCTGTGAAAAATGACATTGGTAGTTTGGTGTGGATTGCATTGAATATGTAGATTGCTTTGGGTAGTATAGTCACTTTCACAATGTTGATTCTTCCAATCAAAGAACATGGTATGTCTCTCCATCTTCTTGTATCATCTTTTATTTCTGTCATCATTGTCTTATAGCTTTCTGCATACAGGTCTTTTGTCTCCTTAGGTAGGTTTATTCCAAGTTATTTTATTCTTTTTGTTGCCATGGTAAATGGGAGTGTTTCCTTAATTTCTCTTTCAGATTTTTCATCATTAGTGTATACGAATGCAAGAGATTTCTGTGCATTGATTTTGTATCCTGCTACTTTACCAAATTCATTGATTAGCTCTAGTAGTTTTCTGGTAGCATCTTTAGGATTCTCTATGTATAGGATCATGTCATCTGCAAACAGTGACAGCTTTACTTCTTCTTTTCCAATTTAGATTCCTTTTGTTTCTTTTTCTTCTCTGATTGCAGCCACTAAAACTTCCAAAAATATTTTGAATACGAGTGGTGAGAATGGACAAACTTGTCTTGTTCCTGATCTTAGAGGAAATGTTTTCAGTTTTTCACCATTAAGAAGGATGTTGGCTGTGGGTTTGTCATATATGGTCTTTATTATAAGGAGATAAGTTCCCTCTATGCATACTTTCTGGAGGGTGTTTATCATAAATGGGTGTTGAATTTGTCGAAAGCTTTTTCTGCATCTATTGAGATGATCATATGGTTTTTCTCCTTCAGTTTGTTAATATAGTGTATCACATTTATTAATTTGTGTATATTGAAGAACCCATGCATTCCTGGGGTAAACCCCACTTGATCATGGTGTATGATCCTTTTAATGTGCTGTTGGATTCTGTTTGCTACATTTTGTTGAGGATTTTTACAACTATGTTCATCAGTGATATTGGTCTGTAGTTTTTTTCTTTGTGACATCTTTGTCTGGTTTTGGTATCAGGGTGATGGTGGCCTTGTAGAATGAGTTTGGGAGTGTTCCTCCCTCTGCTATATTTTGGAAGATTTTGAGCAGGATAGGTGTTAACTCTTCGCTAAATGTTTGTTAGAATTCACCTGTGGAGCCATCTGGTCCTGGTCTTTTGCTTGTTGGAAGGTTCTTAACCACAGTCTCAATTTCAGTGCTTGTGATTGGTCTGTTTATATTTTCTATTTCTTCCTGGTTCAGTCTCAGAAAGTTGTGGTTTTCTAAGAATTTGTCCATTTCTTCCAGGTTGTCCATTTTATTGGAATATAGTTGATTGTAGTAATCTCTCACAATTCTTTGTATTTCTGCCATTTCAGTTGTTACTTCTCCTTTTTCATTTCTAATTCTATTGATTTGAGTCTTCTCACTTTTTTTCTTGACAAGTCTGGCTGTGGTTTATCATTTTTGTTTATCTTCTCAAAGAACCAGTAGTTATATTGATGTTTGCTATTGTTTCCTTCATTTCTTTTTCATTTATATCTGATTTGATCTTTATGATTTCTTTCCTTCTGCTAACTTTGGGGTTTTTTTGTTCTTCTTTTTCTAATTGCTTTAGGTGTAAGTTTAGATTTTTTTTTTGAGATGTTCACTGTTTCTTTAGGTAAGATAGTACTGCTCTAATCTTCCCCCTTAGAACTCTTTTGCTGCATCCCATAGGTTTTGGATCATCTTGTTTCATTGTCATTTGTTTCTAGTTATTTTTTGATTTCCTCTTTGATTTCTTTAGTGATCTCTTGTTTGTTAAGTACTGTATTGTTTAGTCTCCATGTGCTTTAATTTTTACAGATTCTTTCCTGTAATTGATATCTAGCCTCATAGCATTGTGGTTGGAAAAGATAGTTGATATGATTTCAATTTTCTTCAATTTACCAAGTCTTGATTTGTGACCCAAGATATGATCTATCCTGGAGAATGTTCCATGAGCATTTGAAAGTGTACTCTGTTGTTTTTGGATGTAATTTCTGATATCAATTAAGTCCTTGTTGTTTAACATATCATTTAAAGCATGTGTTTTCTTATTTATTTTCATTTTGCATTATCTGTCCAATGGTAAAAGTGGGTGTAATCTACCCTACTATGATTGTTTTACTGTAGATTTCCCCTTTTATGGCTGTTCACATTTGCCTTATGTATTGAGGTGCTCCTATGTTGGGTGCATAAATATTTCCAGTTGTTATATCTTCTCCTTGGATTTTTCCCTTAATCATTATGTAGTGTCCTTTGTCTTTTGGAATAGTCTTTATTATAAAGTCTATTTTGTCTGATATTAAAATTGCTACTCCAGCTTTCTTTTGATTACCATTTGCATGGAATATCTATTTCCATATCCTCACTTTCAGTCTGTATGTGTCCCTAGGTCTGAATTGGGTTTCTTGTAAACAGCATATATATGGGTCTTGTTTTTGTATCCATTCAGCCAGTCTCCGTCTCTTGGTTGGAGCATTTAATCCATTTACATTTAAGGTAGTTATCCATATGTATGTTCGTATGACCATTTTCTTAACTGTTTTGGGTTTGTTATCATAGGTCTTTTCCTTCTCTTGTGTTTCCTGACTAGAGAAGTTCCTTTAGCATTTGTTGTAAAGCTGGTTTGGTGGTGCTGAATTCTCTTAACTTTTGCTTCTCTGTAAAGATTTTAATTTCTCCATCAATTCTGAATGAGATCCTTGCTGTGTAGGGTAATCTTGGCTTTACGTTTTTCCCTTTCATCACTTTAAATATGTCCTACCTCTCCCTTATGGCTTACAGAGTTTCTGCTGAGAAATCAGCTGTTAATCTTATGGAGATTACCTTGTATGTTATTTGTTGCTTTTCCCTTGTTGCTTTTAATATTTTTTTCTTTGTATTTAATTTTTGATAGTTTGATTAATAAGTTTCTTGGTGTGTTTCTCCTTGGATTCATTTTGTATGGGACTCTCTGTGCTTCCTGTACTTGCTTCACTGTTTGCTTTCCCGTATTAGGGAGGTTTTCAACTATCATCTCTTCAAATATTTTCTCAGTCCCTTTCTTTTTGTTTTCTTCTTCTGGGACACATATAATTCAAATGTTGGTGTGTTTAATGTTGTCCCGGAGGTCTCTGATACTGTCCTCAATTCTTTCATTCTTTTCTTCTTATTTTGCTGTGCAGTAGTTATTTGCACTATTTTATCTTCCATGTCACTTATCCATTCTTCTGCCTCAGTTATTCTGCTCTTGATTCCTTCTAGAGAATTTTTAATTTTATTTATTGTGTTGTTCATCGTTTGTTTGCTCTTTACTTCTTCTAGTTCCTTGTTTTACATTTATTATATTACCTCCAGTCTATTTCCAAGATTTTGTATCGTCTTTACTATCATCACTCTGAATTCTTTTTCAGGGAGACTGCCTATTTCCTCTTCATTTGTTTGATCTTGTGGGTTTTTCCTTGCTCCTTCATCTGCTGTAGGTTTCTCTGTCTTCTCATTTTGCTTAACTTACTGTGTTTGGTGTCTCCTTTTCGCAGGCTGCAGGTTCATAGTTCCTGTTGTTTTTACTATCTGCTCACAGTGGCTTAGGTTCGTTCCATGTGTTGTGTAGGGTTCCTGGTGGAGGGGGCTGGTGCCTGTGTTCTAGTGGATGAGGCTGGATCTTGTCTTTCTGGTGGGCAGGATCGTGTCAGGCAGTGTGTTTTGGGGTGTCTGTGACCTTATTTTGATTTTAGGCAGCCTCTCTGATAATGGGTGGGGTTGTGTTCCTGTCTTACTATGTGTTTGGCATAGGGTTTCCAGCACTGTAGCTTGCTGGTCATTGAGTGGAGCTGGTTCTTATCTTTGAGATGGAGATCTCCAGGAAATGTTTTGCCATTTGATATTACATGAGGCCTGGAGGTCTCTGGTGGACCAATATCCTGAACTCAGCTCTGCAACCTCTGCAGCTCAGGCCTGACACCAGCCTGGAGAACCAAGACACTGTCAGCCATGTGGCTCAGAAGAAAATGGAGAAAAAAAGAAAGAAAAAAAGAATAAAATAAAATAAATTCATTAAAATAAAAAGTAATAAAAAAAGAAAGAAGGAAAGAAGAGAGCAATGAAACCAAAAAACAAGTCCACCAATGATAACAAGCACTAAAAATTATACTGAAAAAAGCCAGAAAGCAAAAAATGGACAGAGAGAACCCTAGGGCAAATAGTAAAAGCAATGCTATATAGACAAAGTCAAACAAAGAAGCATACACATACACACTCACAAAAAGAGAAAAAGGAAATATATATATATATATATATATATATATATATATATATATATGAAAAAAGGAAGAGAGAAATGAATTCAATAAACAAATCTACCAATGATAATAAACTCTAAATACTAAACTAAGATAAAAATAAAAGCAGAAACAAATTAGATGCAGAAAGCAAACCCCAAATCTACAGTTGCTCCCAATGTCCACTGCCTCAGTTTTGGGATGATTCATTGTCTAATTCAGGTATTCCACAGATGCAGGGTACATCAAGTTGACTATAGAGATTTAATCTGCTGTTCCTGAAGCTGCTGGGAGAAATTCCCCTTTCTCTTCTTTGCTCACACATCTCCTGGGCTTCAGCTTTGGATTTGGCCCTGCCTCTATGTGTAGGACACCTGAGGTCCTCTGTTCTTTCCTCAGAGAGGACAGGGTTAAAGTAGTAGCTGATATGGGGGCTCTGGTTCACTCAGGCCGGGGATAAGTAGGGGTACAAAATGTGGGGTGAGCCTGCCTTGGCAGAGGCTTGCCTGATGTTGAAACAGCCTGAGGCTTACCATTTGTTCTCCCGGGGAAATTGTCCCTGGATCACGTGACTCTGGCAGTGGCAGGTTGCACACGCTCTTGGGAGAGGAGGTGTGGATAGGGAGCTGTGCTTGCACACAGGCTTCTTGTTGGCTACAGCAGCAGCCTTATCATTTCATGCCTGTCTCTGATGTCTTCACTGATAGCCGCATCCCGTGCCTGTCTCTGGAGCTTGTTTAGCCAGTGTTGTTAGTCCCCTCTCCTCACACACCCTGAAACAATGATCTCTTGCCTCTTAGGCAGTTCCAGACTTTTCCCAGGACTCCCTCACAGCTAGCTGTGGTGCAGTAGCCCCCTTCAGAGTGTTCACACAGCCAATCCCAGTCCTCTCCCTGGGATCTGAGCTCTGAAGACAGAGACTAAGCTCCCAGCCCCTGCCTGACCCTGCGGGTGAGCAGACAAGCCTCTCGGGCTGGTGAGTGCTGGTCGGCACTAACCCCCGTGTGGGAATGTCTCCACTTTGCCCTCTGCACCCCTATTGCTGCACTCTCCTCTGTGGCTCCAAAACTTCCCCCCACCACCCCCTCCTGTCTCCGCCATTGAAGGGTCTTTCTAGTGTGTGGAAACTTTTCTTTCTTCACAGCTCCCTCCTAGAGGTGCAGGTCCTGTCCTTATTCTTTTGTCTCCGTTTTTCCTTGTTTCTTTTGCCCTACCAAGGTATGTGGGGAGTTTCTTGCTTTTGGGGAAGTCTGAGGTCTTCTTCCCTCGTTCAGTAGGTGCTCTGTAAGAGTTGTTCCACACGTAGATGTATTTCTGATGTATTTGTGGGGAGGAAGGTGATCTCCATGTCTTACTGCTCTGCCATCTTGAAGGTCTGTCCAGAAATTTTTTGATAATATCCAATAACTACTGGTGTTAAGCATACTTACCTGTAGGCAAATTATAAATATTTTGAATTATTTGAATTTGTTGTTAGTGTGAGCACTTAAATAATATTAAAATAGTTGGTTTTTATAAAGATGTTTGTAAAACAATATTCTCTGCTGTCCTGTCCCCACATCTGTCCTGAAGTGATAAAATGTAAATTTTGACTCTGCATCAATTAAAATGGGGGCAGTTACTTTAACAGATCCCTCTGTCTCTGATTGCAGTGGTGTGTGATTGATGAACTCCAGGTGGTGGGGTCTTGCTCTCTTAGGCTGTGAAAAAGATGACCCAAGGGCTGGAAACCCTGGATATGCATTCCCCTTGTTCTCTACCTGTTGTGCCTACCTTTGGGTGTTGTGTTTCCTGCTAAAATTTTAAACCTCTTCTTTGGGATTCTGGAACTTAGGAATGGTGGTTACTAGAAGAAAACAGTATATTTGCTTAAGTGTCCATTCAGAATTTCATACAGTGGAAAGTTACTCTTCATAAATCTACTTTGCACATAATTCTAATTAAGCTTCCTTTGAGTTGGAATTGGCAGCTGTTTACTGATGTGTATTGGAAACATACACAGCTTAAAGAGGATTTAGAAAAGAACCAAATGACATAGGAAACTTCAAGGGAACATCAAATAAATCGAAATTTTAATCTACATCCTTGTTAGCATTTCTTATCATGGAAAGAAAATAGTGTTGAAAATACCCAATATGGTAGCATGACACCTTTTATGAAATATTTTTTTTTAGATTCATCATGATCCTGAGCACTCTACCTAAGAGGAATTAATGCAGGCTTGAAGGAGATGTTTCTGAATTACTGTTAGGTAAAGCCTACTGACATAAGAGCCAAAGGTAGACAAAGAAAAAATACGTAAGTATAGCAATGTATGTTCCCTTATCCCTTCCTCTCCTGGCTCCACGATTCTGAGCTACATGGATCTTATGAAAATAACATGACAAAGTAAATGGAGTATCATTATGGAAGCACAGATTTATTGCCCAAACCAGCTTAGAGCAGAATAGTTGCTAGTCTTACCAATGTCAGTATCTATAATGAACTTTAATTACCTCAGGTATGGAAGAAAACTCAGCTGGGATTTTCTAGGTATTGAGCAATTGGGGAGAGACTATGGAGACATGGGTAAAGGGAAGGGGAAAGTTTCTGTGGCCTTCATATACTGGCAGAAAAAGTTTTAGCATGGGTAAAAGCTCCTATCTGATGTGATTATGCCTTCACTTGCTCCCAGTCAAGGTTATGCTGTTTTGGAGAAGTTTTTTTACCATTGTCTTGCATCCATAAAAAACTACCATTTTTGTTCCCTTGACTGCCCAGGGTAGATTATGCTGCTTTTAAAAGGGCCCTTGTTTAAGTTACTTGTAATTATATTCTGTCTTCTGAGGTACTGACAACTACACTGAATTTCCTGTCACCTGCTAATTTAATTGAGTTCTGTAAAGCAGTTTTTCACAAAAAGAAAGAAACTTGATCTTCTTGGGATCCAGACACTGATTAAATGTTCCTGAAGAGATTTATGATCTATACATCCAAAAGTAATACTCAGATTAAAAGCTACTCACCGGGCTTCCCTGGTGGCGCAGTGGCTGGGAGTCCGCCTGCCGATGCAGGGGACACGAGTTCGTGCCCCGGTCTGGGAAAATCCCACATGCCGCGGAGCGGCTGGGCATATGAGCCATGGCTGCTGAGCCTGTGCTCCGCAATGGGAGAGGCCACAAGAGTGAGAGGCCCGTGTACTGCAAAAAAGAAAAAAAAAAAAAAAAAAAAAAAAAGCTACTCACCACCAATTAAATCTGGATTGAATCTTCAGTTTGTTTTAAATTTGGAATTAATATTAGTGAAGGTGATAATCCTCTCTCTATATTTTTATGGTCAACACCAACTACATTTATTTTGTTTTGCTCACTTTCTAATTAGAGAATAGTGTTCAAATAAGAATGTACTTAAGTAACTATGAAAATGGTTATAAATAAGCAGGGGAATTTTTTCTCAATTATTATATAACAGCATCTAGTAACTTTTTTGACCAGTATGAAAATCTATACTTGGTCTAGCAAACATTGTTGAATATGCTGTTATTTTAAACTAAATTCTACTGAATTCTGCTGTGTCTTGTCCCAAATGCTTTGTCCTATATTTAATAAAACTTAATTATGTGTGAAAACATGGTACCCCATTCTTGTTTTAGCCTGCATTTCTTTGATTACCATACAAGTTAAACAGTTTTTTATGTTTCTTATAACTACCTTCCTTCAGGATATCTTGACTTGTGTTGCAGTGGGCCTTCTTTCCCACCCCTCTCACTAGTAGCCCACATTGTTTAACACTGTTCTCTGGTATTTTGAGATTCTGTTGTGTCAATCCCCTTTAGGGAGCAACACCTTGTATGTTGTAAGTAGTGAAAATGTTTTCTTTGGAGTTATAATTGTCACTTTAAAAAAATAAACTGAGATTCCAGTTTGTAAATCAGTTTTATGACTGGTGTTTTCATGAACATATTCATTGGGGTGTAATCACAATAGCTTGAACTAAACGCAAAAAGATTTTTTAAGCTGCAAACCTGGGGAAGTGACAAATGGGGAAGTGGAAACTATACTGTTCAGCCTATTCAGGTAAATTTTGCTTATCTTGAGTTATAACCCTCTATATGCTCAACACTGCTAAGCACTGAGGGAGCTCTAGAAGTGCATATCTTCTGTTTCAGGAAGCTTATATTCTAATTAAGGAGTTTAAGCAGTTTCAGAGAGCATATAATTAAATGCTAAATTGTGTAATAAATAAGTTCTGCAGGAATTTAGAGAGGGAATAAGCTCCACTTGGACTTTTAAAATGACATAATCTAAGTGCTCATTTTATGTTTACAAAAATTGAAGCCTAGACCTGTTAAGAAACTTAGCCAGGGTCACAGAGCTCTTAGTCTCACAACTGGAACTAGAATCTGCATCTCCTGATTCATTTTAGCATCCTTTACACTAGAGAAAATTCCCAATTTGGACCCCAGTTAGTTCTTTTTTTTTTCACCACCCCCAACACCCCCGCATGGTGTCCATAGTTTATTCTCTACATCTGTGTCTCAATTTCTGCCCTGAAAACCAGTTCATCTGTACAATTTTTCTAGGTTCCACATATATGCATTAATATACGATATTTGTTTTTCTCCTTCTGACTTACTTCACTCTGTATGACAGTCTCTAGATCCATCCACGTCTCAACAAATGACCCAATTTCCTTCCTTTCTATGGCTGAGTAATATTCCATTGTATATATGTATCACACCTTCTTTATCCATTCGTCTGTCGATGGGCATTTGGGTTGCTTCCATGACCTGGCTATTGTAAATAGTGCTGCAATGAATATTGGTGTGCATGTGTCTTTTTGAATTACGGTTTTCTCTGGGTATATGCCCAGTACTGGGAATGATGTATCATATGGTAATTCTATTTTTAGTTTTTAAAGGACCCTCCATACTGTTTTCCATAGTGGCTGTATCAATTTACATTCACACCAACAGTGAAAGAGGATTCCCTTTTCTCCACACCCTCTCCAGCATTTGTTGTTTGTAGATTTTCTGATGATGACCATTCTAACTGTTGTGAGGAGATACCTCATTGTAGTTTTGATTTTCATTATTCTAATAATTAGTGATGTTGAGCATCTTTTCATGTGCTTCTTGGCCATCAGTCTGTCTTCTTTGGAGAAATGTCTATTTAGGGCTTCTGCCCATTTTTGGATTGGGTTGTTTGTTTTTTTAATATTGAGCTGCATGAGCTGTTTATATATTTTGGAGATTAACCCTTTGCCCATTGCTCTGTTTGCAAATATTTTCTCCCATTCTGAAGGGTGTTTTTTTGTCTTGTTTATGGTTTCCCTTGCTTTGCAAAAGCTTTTAGGGTCCCATTTGCTTATTTCTGTTTTTATTTCCATTACTCTAGGAGGTGGATTAAAAAAGATCTTGCTGTGATTTATGTCAAAGAGTGTTCTTCCTATGTTTTCTTCTAAGAGTTTTATAGTGTCCAGTCTAACATTTATGTCTCTAATCCATTTTGAGTTTATTTATATGTATGGTGTTAGGGAGTGTTCTAATTTCATTCTTTTACATGTGCCTGTCCAGTTTTCCCAACACCACTTATTGAAGAGACTGTCTTTTCTCCATTGTATATCCTTGCCTCCTTAGTCATAGATTAGTTGACCATATGTGAGTGGATTTATCTCTGGGCTTTCTATCTTGTTCCATTGATCTATGTTTCTGTTTTTGTACCAGTACCATATTGTATGGATTACTGTAGCCTCATAGTATAGTTGGAAGTCAGGGAGTCTGATTCCCCCAGCTCCGTTTTTTTAACCTCAAGACTGCTTTGGCTATTCGGGGTCTTTTTTGTCTCTATACAAATTTTAAGATTTTTTTGTTTCAGTTCTGTAAAAACAGCCATTGGTAATTTAATAAGATTGCACTGAATCTGTAGATTGCTTTGGGTAGTATAGTCATTTTCACAATATTGATTCTTCCAATTCAAGAACGTGGTATATCTCTCCATCTGTTGGTATCATTTTTAGTTTCTTTCATCAGTGTCTTATAGGTATATGCATACAGGTCTTTTGTCTCCCTAGGTAGGTTTATTCCTAGGTATTTTATTCTTTTTGTTGCAATGATAAATGTGAGTGTCACCTTAATTTCTCTTTCATATTTTTCATCATTAGTGTATAGGAATGCAAGAGATTTCTGTGCATTAATTTTCTACCCTGCAACTTTACCAAATTCATTGATTAGCTCTCCTAGTTTTCTGGTGGCTTCTTTAGGATTCTCTTTGTATAGTATCATGTCATCTGCAAACAGTAACAGTTTTACTTCTTCATTTCCAATTTGTATTCCATTTATTTCTTTTTCTTCTCTGATTGCTGTGGCTAGGACTTCCAAAATTATGTTGAATAAAAGTGGTGAGAGTGGGCATCCTTGTCTTGTTCCTGATCTTAGAGAAAATGCTTTCAGTTTTTCACCATTGAAAATGATGTTTGTTGTGGGTTTGTCATATATGGCCTTTTTTATGTTGAGGTAGTTTCCCTCTATGTCCACTTTCTAGAGAGTCTTTATCATAAATAGCTGTTTAATTTTGTCAGAAGCTTTTTCTGCATCTATTGAGATGATCATATGGTTTTTATTCTTCAATTTGTTAATATGGTGTATCACATTGACATATTTGCATATATTGAAGAATGCTTGCATCCTTGGGATAAATCCCACTTAGTCATGGTGTATGATACTTTTAATGTGTTGTTGGATTCTGTTTGCTATTATTCTGTTGAGGATTTTTGCATCTATATTCATCAGAGACATTGGTCTGTAATTTTCTTTGCTTGTAGTATCTTTGCCTGGTTTTGGTATCACGGTGATGGTGGCCTCACAGAATGAGTTTGGAAGTGTTCCTTCCTCTACAATTTTTTGGAAGAGTTTGAGAAGGATTGGAGTTAGCTCTTCTCTAAATGTTTGATAGAATTCACCTGTGAAGCCATCTACTCCTGCACTTTTGTTTGTTGGAAGATTTTTAATCACAGTTTCAATTTCATTGCTTATGATGGTCTGTTCATATCTTCTATTTCTTTCTGGTTCAGTCTTGAAAGGTTATACGTTTCTAAGAATTTATCCATTTCTTCCAGATTGTCCATTTTATTGGCATAGAGTTGCTTGTAGTAATTTCTCATGATCTTTTGTATTTCTGCAGTGTCAGTTGTTACTTCTCCTTTTTCATTTCTAATTGTATTGATCTGAGTCCTCTCCCTCTTTTTCTTGATGAGTCTGGCTAATGGTTTATCAATTTTGTTTATCTTCTCAAAGAACCAGCTGTTGGTTTTATTGTTCTTTGTTATTGTTCTTTGTTTCTATTTCATTTATTTCTGCTCTGATCTTTATGGTTTCTTTCCTTCTGCTAACTTTGGGTTTTGTTTGTTCTTCTTTCTCTAGTTCCTTTAGGTGTAATGTTAGATTGTTTATTTGAGATTTTTCTTGTTTCTTGAGGTAGGCTTGTACAGCTATATACTTCCCTCTTAGAACTGCTTTTACTGCATCCCATAGGTTTTGGATCATCGTGTTTTCATTGTCATTTGTCTCTAGGTATTTTTTGATTTCCTCTTTGATTTCTTCAGTGGTTATTTAGTATCATATTATTTAGCCTCCATGTGTTTGTGTTTTTTTACGTTTTTTTCCCTGTAATTCATTTCTAATCTCATAGTGTTGTGGTCAGAAAAGATGCCTTGATATGATTTCAATTTTTTAAAGATTTACTGAGGCTTGATTTGTGACCCAAGATATGATCTATCCTGGAGAATGTTCTGTGTGCACTTGAGAGGAAATTGTAATCTGCTGTTTTTGGATGGAATGCCCGATAAATATCAATTAAATCTATCTGGTCTATTGTGTCATATAAAGCTTCTGTTTCCTTATTTATTTTCATTTTGGATGATCTGTCCATTGGTTAATTGAGGTGTTAAAGTCCCTACTATTATTGTGTTACTGTCGATTTCCTCTTTTATAGCTCTTAGCAGTTGCCTTATGTATTGAGGGGCTCCCATGTTGGGTGCATATATCTTTATAATTGTCATATCTTCTTCTTGGATTGATCCCCTGATCATTATGTAGTGTCCTTCCTTGTCTCTTGTAACATTCTTTATTTTAAAGTCCACTTTATCTGATATGAGTATTGCTAGTCCAGCTTTTTTTTGATTTCCATTTGCATGGAATATCTTTTTCCATCCCCTCACTTTAAGTCTGAATGTGTTCCTAGGTCTGAAGTGGGTCTCTTGTAGACAACATATATATGGGTCTTGTTTTTGTATCTATTCAGCCAGTCTGTGTCTTTTGGTTGGAGAATTTAATCCATTCATGTTTAGAGTAATTATCAATATGTATGTTCCTATTACCATTTTATTAATTGCTTTGGGTTTGTTTTTGTAGGTCCTTTTCTCCTCTTGTGTTTCCCACTTAGAGAAGTTCCTTTAGCATTTGTTGTAGAGCTGGATTGGTGGTTCTGAATTCTCTTAGCTTTTGCTTGTCTGTAAAGCTTTTGATTTCTCCATTGAATCTGAATGAGATCCTTGCCAGGTAGAGTAATCTTGTTTGTAGATTCTTCCCTTTCATCACTTTAAGTATATCATGCCACTCCCTTCTGTCTTGTAGAGTTTCTGCTGAGAAATCAGCTGTTAACCTTATGGGAGTTCCCTTGTATGTTATTTGTCATTTTTCTCTTGCTACTTTTAATAATTTTTCTTTGTCTTTAATTTTTGCCAATTTGATTACTATGTGTCTTGGCATGTTTGTACTTGGGTTTATCCTGTATGGGACATTCTGCCCTTCCTGGACTTGGGTGGCTATTTCCTTTCCCATGTTGGGGAAGTTTTCTACTATAATCTCTTCAAATATTTTCTCTGGTCCTTTCTCTCTCTCTTCTCCTTCTGGCACCCTTATCATGCGAATGTTGTTGCATGTAATGTCCCAGAGGTCTCTTAGGCTGTCTTCATTTATTTTCATTCTTTTTCCTTTATTCTGCTCTGCAGCAGTGAATTCCACCATCTCTCTTTCAGGTCACTTATCCATTCTTCTGCCTCAGTTATTCTGCTATTGATTCCTTCTAGTGTAGTTTTCATTTCAGGTATTGTATTGTTCATCTCTCTTTGTTCTTTCATTCTTCTAGGTCTTCGTTAAACATTTCTTGCATCTTCTCGATCTTTGCCTCCATTCTTTTTCCAATGTCCTGTATCATCTTCACTATCATTATTTTGAATTCTTTTTCTGGAAGGTTGCTTATCTCCACTTCATTTAGATTTTTTTCTGGGGTTTTATCTTGTTCCTTCATCTGGTACATTGCCCTCTGCCTTTTCATCTTGTCTGTCTTTCTGTGAATGTGGCTTTTGTTCCACAGGCTTCAGGATTGTAGTTCTTCTTGCTTCTGCTGTCTGCCTTCTGGTGGATGAGGCTATCTAAGAGGCTTATCCAGTTAGTTCTTAGACAATGAGTTTGAGAGGAAACATTAAGCCAGATGCTTATTTTCCATAGGTCTAAGTAATATTTCAGCATTACATTCATGGAAACCCATTGAATACTAATGAAATATTAAAATTGATCATAAAATAAATGAAAATTAAATAACTATATTTATTTACAAGTTAATATTAAATATATAAAATCAGTTAAGGTTTTAAAAGCTGCATATAAATATCCCTTTTAGGGAAAAGTTTCACATAACTAGGTTGACTTAACATTCTTAAATATGAGTCGAAAAAATTGGGACTAAATATGACTTCATTTTTATCTGGTAGGTATCTCTGAAGCAATTCATCATTGTTCCAAGAACCTTTGGATTTAATTCAAAATTAGGGTTCTCTGTTTTGAATTTTTTCTTGAAATTTAATATGCATGCATGTTTCTGAAGGTGTTTTAATGGCATATGTTTGCAAAGAGGCGTTTTCCAAGGCAAAGCCAAGTCACTTCACTTCTAGACAGGCTTGCCAGTGATGGCAACTGATACAATGGAAAGGAATTTGGGTTTCAATGATGACATCAACAGAGTTATTAGGCAGTCTAATAGGATGTTGGTGAAGGGCCACTACTCAAGGTATTTTAAATCAGGGATTTCCTATATATCTTATTGGATATAAGGGCTGAAGAAGAAGAAGGAATAAAGTTTAGGTTTAAAGAGATGGAATTGCTGTGTATTGGGCAGAAATGGGGAAATGCAAAATTAAATACTACTACTGCTTCTGATAAAAATAAAACAGGCATGTTTTTATTGGGGTATGTGGGGACAATAGATATGCTTTCCTTGAATGAAGATTTGGGGCCCTTCAGTTGATGTCATGTCTAAGTGCTGACAGCCCACCTTGAGCCCACACACATCACTCTTCCCTTCCCATCAGCCCTCACTCCACAGTGGCCAGATTTATGACTTCCTCTTACACTTGGAACACACTGACTTCAAGCAGTTGTCTCAGTGATGCTTTCCATTTGTTTTTTCTTGAGACCAAGCCAGAGCAAAGCTGGTTGAGATGTAGCCAATCTGCCAGATGCTGCTGGATGTTATTTTCTACTCTCTAGGGAAAAGCATTGTTTTTCAGTGAAAATTGCAATAATTTCTTATGAAAACTATTCCTGGAAAGTTGACTGAAAGAAAGAAATGTGAAAAACCTAAGAAGCCTTTGGATATATGAGGTTCTAGGAGACAGTGTTTTTGTGTGTCAGAAACATCTATGTAGGCTGGAAAAAATTGATGAGCAAATAGTGGATGTGTCATGCAAGAAGTATTTAGACTTGGTGTTATTGTGGATTTTTTTCTCAATTCCTACTACCATGCCAATTTCCTCTACTGTGAGTATATTCTTAATTGGAGCATACCTCTTGCAGAGTTTGCCTGTATTACATAGAAGTATTTTACTCCACTTGTCTTATTACCTTTCTAAGATATGAACTCTTTGAGGGCTGCTTCTTATTTCTCACTGTGTCCCAAGAAGTCCTTAAGATAGGCACTTGCATAATGGTAGGGCCTCAACCATTATTTGTTGAAATGATTTGGATGAGTGGAATTATTATATAAGGCAGAGTATGAGAGAAATAGGAGAGGAAGTAATGATATAGAGAAAGTCAGAGGACAAATAACACAGGAAGAAGGGCATGAGAATGAAGTAGTTTTTGAGAGAGCTTAAATAGTAAAAGATATAAGAGAAAACTAGTGAAAGGGAAGAAAGAAGGTGTAAACTAAAGATGTGATATCAGTTGAAGAAGGTCTGTGAAAGTAAGAATTAATTTCTTGTGTGTAATATCTAATATCTGCTTTCCCAGTTTTTTAAAATTTGTAATCAAATTTCAATGTTAAATATTCATTGGATACTTAGCTGCATATTTTAACAAATATAAAAGTATCTTTCACTAGCAACAGAATGGAACTTCTTCAACCTGATAAACCGCCTCTACAAAAATCATGCAGGTAACACCATCTTTGACCATTTAAGATTGCATGCTTCCCCTAAGATCAGGAACAATACAGGGAGATTTTCCCTTTTGACTTATATTCAGGATTAAATAGACATTCTAGCCAGTGAATTATGGAAAGAAAAAAATACGGCACCTAGATTTGGAAGGAAGGAGTAAAATTGTCTTTTTTTTTTTTGCAGACTACATGGTCACCTATTTAGAAAATATAATGGAATATAGAAAAAAGCTTCTAATACTAATATGTGAGTTTAGCAAGCTTGCAAGACATAAGATGAATACACAGCATTCAATTGTATTTCTGTATACTAACAATGAAAAATGGGAAATTAAAAAAACAATGCCAAAATATGCAATACTTTGGAGTAAATATGATAAGATATGTGAGCAACATATACACTGGAAACTATAAAACACTGCTGAAAGCAATTTAATAAGACCTAAATAAACTGAATGCAATACTTTATTCATTAGCCAGAAGACTATATTTTTTAAAACTATGAATATGTATATTTTCTATAAACAATATTGACAAGCTAGTTCAGACTGCCCTCTGATCTCTCAGACCTTAGTATAGGATTATATTAATCATTAGTTCATGTATTTCAATCACTGTTTTTTACATTAAAAAAATTTTATTGAAGTATAGTTGCTTTAATTTTTTTGTTATTTTCTACTGTACAGCAAAGTAAATCAGCTATATGTATACATATGTCCCCTCTGTTTTGGATTTCCTTCCCATTTAGGTCACCACAGAGCATTGAGCAATTCCCTGTGTGATATAGTAGATTCTCATTAGTTTTCTATTTTATACATAGTATCAATAGTGTTTATATGTCAATTCCAATCTCCCAATTGTTAAGATGTCTTTTCTCCTTAAATATATCTATAAATTAAACGCAATCCCAATTAGAATCTGAGCATGTTATTTTGTAGAAATTGACAAGATTATTATATATTTCATATAGAAATACAAAGGTTCTAGAATCACCAAATCAATTTGAAGAAAAACAAAGTTGTAGGGATAACTCTACTTAATTTCAAGAATTATTGTAAAGCTACAGTTATCAAAGTAGTGTGGTATTAGCCTAAAGACAAAGAAATAGATCAATGGCACATAAGATATAGCCCAGAATAAACCTACACATAGAGGGACAACTGACTTTTACAAATGTTTAAAAGCAATTCATTGGAGAAAATAGAATTTTGTAAACAAACGATGATAGAGCAAACTTATATCTGTAGTGAAATGTTATGAACTTTGATCCATTCTTATGCTATACCCCAAAATTTTTCAAAACAGATCACACACCTAAATGGAAAACCTAAAACTATAAAACTCATTGAACAAAACAGGAGCAAATCTTTGTAACTTTGATTTAAGCAAGAGTTTTAGGTACCACTTAAAAAACATAATTTATAAAAAAATAAATTGATACAGTTGACTTCATCAAAATTTAAAACCTCTGCTCTTTGAAAGACACCATTAAGAAAATTGAACAGGCTTCCCTGGTGGCACCGTGGTTGAGAGTCCATCTGCTGATGCAGGGGACGCAGGTTCGTGCCCCGGTCTGGAAAGATCCCACATGCCACGGAGTGGCTAGGCCCATGAGTCATGGCCGCTGAGCCTGCGTGTCCGGAGCCTGTGCTCCACAATGGGAGAGGCCACAAGAGTGAGAGGCCCACGTACCGCAAAAAAAAAAAAAAAGAAAATTAAACGACAAGCCATAGAATAGAATATATTTCCCAGTGGTATAGCTAATAAAGACCTTGTATCCGTGATATATAAAGAAATCTCAAGCTCAATAAAAAGCAAACAACCTAATGAACTTAAGCAAAATATTTGAATACATACTTCACCACTGAAGATATATGAATGGCAAGTAAGCACACAAAAAGATGTTTCACATCATTAGGTGTAATGGAAATGCAAATTAAACCACAATGAGATGCCATTACAAACCGAGTATTATAGCTACAATTGAAAAAGACTGACCTCATCAAGTGTTGCCAAGGATGTGCAAGAACTGGAACTCCAAAACAATGCTAGTGGAAATGTAAAATGGCACAATCACTTTGAAATACAGTTTGACAGTTTCTTAAAAATGTAAACAGCCAACTACCAGGTGATCCACATTCTCCACTGCTAGATATTTACCCAAGGGAAAAAAAGAAATGGCTGTCCATGCAAACACATGGACATGAATGTCCATAACATTTTTGTTGCTAATCATCCACAAATGGAACAACTTAAATATCTATCAGTGGATGAATAGGTAAGCAAACTGTGATATATTCATAGAATTGAATACTACTCAGCAATAAAGATGAATGAGCTACCAATAAATATTGCTGAACATAAAAATAACTATGCTGAATGAAAGAGGAAACAAAGTGAAGAGCATGTATAAGATTATTCAATTTATATAAAACTCCAGAAAATTCAAACTAATTTGTAATGACAGAGAGCACCTCAGCTGACCAGCATCAAAGAGACATGGGGAAACTTTTGGAGATAATGGAAAGGTTCACTCTCCTGGTTGTGGTGATGGTTTCTCAATTATCAAAACGTATGAATTTATACATTTTAAATATTTACAGTTTATTTTATTTTAATTATACCTCAAAAAGGTTCTCTAAAAATAAGTTTTTAAAATTAATTAATTAATTTGTTTGTTTATTTATTTTTGGCTGTGTTGGGTCTTTGTTGCTGTACACGGGCTTTCTCTAGTTGCAGTGAGTGGGGGTTACTCTTCATTGTGGTGCACGGGCTTCTCTTTGCAGTGGCTTCTCTTGTTGTGGAGCATGGGCTCTAGGTGCACAGGCTTCAGTAGTTGTGGCATGCTGGTTCAGTAGTTATGGCTCATGGGCTCTAGAGTGCAGGTTCAGTAGTTGTGGTGCAGGGACTTAGTTGCTCCGTGGTATGTGGGATTTTCCTGGACCAGGGCTCAAACATGTGTCCCCTGCATTGGCAGGCAGGTTCTTAACCACTGCACCACCAGGGAAGTCCCTAAAAATAACTTTTTTTAAAAATTTTTTGCGGTATGCGGGCCTCTCACTGTTGTGGCCTCTCCCTTTGCGGAGAACAGGCTCCGGACGCGCAGGCTCAGCAGCCATGGCTCACGGGCCCAGCCGCTCCGCGGCATGTGGGATCTTCCCGGACCGGGGCACAAACCCGTGTCCCCTGCATCGGCAGGCGGACTCTCAACCACTGCGCCACCAGGGAAGCCCTAAAAATAACTTTTTAAAGACCTTTTGAAAAATAATGTCATGGAAAGCAAAAACTATATTACAGATAATATAGAAAGGAGAAATCTAGGTACTCCTGAGTTTACCACATCATGTTAAACTCAAGTAAAGAGCAGATAATTAAAAATTAAAATATCTTTGGAACAGGAGTGCATTTTTGGAAATTATATTTAAATTTGAATAAATCTGAAATTTATTATCTGAATTCTCAATATTTCAAATATCATCATAGATTCTCCATTAAATTTTGATTCAGAACTCAACCAATCCTCCTCTCTAAATTTCCTTCCTGACTAATTTACATCTCCCCAGAGAAATGAAAAATTTCTGTTCCTAAGAACTTTCTAGTGAATCTAATTGATTTATTAAACATACAAATTGGTAAATATTATTAGGGCAACCAAACTTTAGCTGATAGCTAATAAACCAATTAAACCTTATATTCCAAATTGCCTCAGAATACGTTACCAAAAGTAAAGTGAAAAGTGAATTGTTACAAAGAGGGGGTAAGTGATGAGGGTAGGGGTTATAATTGCTAAATGTTAAGGTAAAACTTTGGAGTTTCTTTCTTTCTTCTCTTCCTGTTTCTGGTATCTTCTCTGTAGAAATAAAGTACTCTATTCTACTCTAAAGTCACTGAAGCAAAATTATTTTAGCAAGCTACAGGCTGTTAAATAAAGTGGTCACTGGAATGGTCCTGAGGTGAAATAGTCCTGACAAGCCACCATGATAAATAACCAGAGGACCTTTTACACTAGTACTCCAGAGAGTAAGAATAATCTGCCAGGAAGTTATCGTGGCCCCAGGCAAAATTTAGCTATTTGATTTACTGAATAATATTTTACAGAGCTCTACATGTAAGGCTAAATTTTAATATTGATTACTAGGTTTCAAAAAATATTGGGGAGGTTTATTTCTTCAAAATTGTTGTTAACATTTTAAAATAAAAACTTTATTTGATATTAAGTTCAGCAGTAACCAAAAGCTTTTGTCAGGGTATTGTTGAAGAAGAAAATAAATGACCTTATATTATTTTATATAACTCTGAAGTGAGTTTACAGAGTGGACCTTTTAGCCAAAGTAGAATTAGTACAAAAGTAAAAAAAATCAGTGAAGTTTTTTGACACATAAATGTTTGTTATTGGAATTACTGCCTCACTAACTTGCTTTTATCTTCCCTCACTCTGGGCAGGAAGGGAACAGTTTAGAGAGAATAGCAATAGCTCTTTCCTGACACAAAACCAAAGGAATTGCAATCTGAAAGGTAATGATTTGGTGAGGTGGCTTATGGAAATGAAAAAATTCTAAGTTCTGCTACTGAGCATGTATTTTTGGTTTCAACCCAGCAAATATTTGTAAGATTTATAGCATCACTCAAGAGAAAGAGCAGAGTCTAGAGGGTTTGATTTCACGCATTGCTAAGATCCAGAAAGGGAATTGGAACTTTGAATATGACTACATAGGTATTAAAATAGATCAGACTTGAAGAAAAATGCTGTTTTTAATCCAGTTGATATTGAGAGGCCTTGAAGTACCACTTAAAATTTTCTTTTATTCCCCATCAGCGAATTAAAATGAGAAAAATAGTAGGAGACAATGAATGTTACATGGTTTTGTAATTTAGGTAGGATTATCTCAAGCTTCCTTGGAGTTTTAACCCTTTATCACCCTTCTCTCTCTTTCCCTTTTTCTCCTCTTTATTTACCTTTCACCTAAATCATTTTATATTACAAGGTTTTATTAAATTTTATGTTTCTGTTATCTTTTCTTTTGGGCACCAAAGTTGCTGGATTGAAACCCAGTTTGGTATTCCTCCTCTTTTTCTCAGACTAGTGTTTTCTGAGTACTAACTCCTGTAGGAGAGGAAAATGTTTTCCTTGACCCTCTTAGGGTCCCTACCTACATCTTAAAATTGACAAATGTACTGGAAGAAAAACAGAAATATCGATCAATGGAAACAGGATAGAAAGCCCAGAGATAAACACACGCACATATGGTCACCTTATCTTTGATAAAGGATGCAAGAATAGACAGTGGAGAAAAGATAGACTCTCCAGTAAGTGGTTCTGGGAAAACTGGACAGCTACATATGAAAAATGAAATTAGAACACTCCTTAACACCATACACAAAAATAAACTCAACATGGATTAAAGACTGACATGTAAGACCAGTCACTATAAAACTCTTACAGGAAAACATAGGCAGAACACTCTATGACATAAATCACAGCAGGATCCTTTTTGACCCACCTCCTACAGAAATGGAAATAAAAACAAAAATAAACAAATGGGACCTACTGAAACCTAAAACCTTTTGCAAGCAAAGGAAACCACAAACAAGACGAAAAGACAACCCTCAG